>NC_072398.2:159838106-160141136 GCF_028858775.2 Pan troglodytes | reverse complement strand
AACATGAGATTTGGGCATGGACAAATATCCAAACTATATCATTCCACCCCTCTTCTCCACCCCTAAATCTCACATCCTTCTCATGCTGCGAAATACAGTCATGACTTCTCAATAGTACCCCCAAATCTTAACTTGCTCTGGCATTAATTCAAAAGTTCCAAGTCTAAAGTCTAAGTCCAAAGTTTCATCTGGAGATAAGTTCCTTCCACCTATAAGCCTGTAAAGTCAAAATAATTTATTTACTTCCAAGATACAATGTGAGTACAAGCATTGGGTAAACATTCCCATTCCAAAGGGGGAAAATTGGCCAAAAGAAAAAGGCTATAGGCTCTATGCAAGTTTGAAACCCAGCAGGGCAGTCAATAAATCTTATAGCTCCAAAATAGTCTCATTTGACTCCATGCCCCATATGCTGGACACAGTGGTGCAAGGTGTGAGCTCCCAAGGCCTTTGGCAGCTCTGGCCTGTAGCTTCGCAGGGTTCGGTCCCTGTGGTTGCTGTCATGGGTTGGAGTTGCATGTCTGTGGCTCTTCTACACTGAGGGTGCAAAGTGCCAGTGGTTCTTCCATCCTTGGGTCTGGAGGATGGTGGCCCTCTTCCCACAGCTGCACTAGGCAATGCCCTGGTGGGGATTCTGTGTGGGGACTCCTATGCCACATTTCCTCTCTGCACTACTTGAATAGAGGTTCTCTGTGAGGGCTCGCTCTGATAAGCAGCTTGGACATCCAGGCTTTTCTACATGTTCCCTGAAATTTAGGTGGAGGGTGCCAAGCCTCCACCACTCTTGCACTCTGTATACCTGCAGGCTTAACACCATGTGGAAGCCACCAACACTTATGGCTTGCACCCTCTGGAGCTGCTTCCTGAGCTACTCCTGGGCCCCTTTGAGCCATGGCTAGTGCTGGAGCAGCCAGGATGCAAGGAGCATTGTCCTGAGGTTGTGCAGGGCAGCAGAGCCCTGGGCCTGGCCCACAAAATCATTCTTCCTTCCTAGGTCTTTGATCCTGTGATGGGCTGTCTCAAAAGTCTCTGAAATGCTTTCAAAATTGTTTTCCTATTGTCTCGGCTATTAGCACTTGGCTCCCTTTTATTTATGCAAATTTCTCTAGCAAGTGGTTTCTCTGCAGGCTGCTTGGATTCCTCTCCAGAAAAATGCTTTTTCTTTCCCTGCCACATGGCTAGGCTGAGAAATCTTCTAAACATTTATGCTCTGCTTTCCTTTTAAATATAAATTCAATTTTAAGTCATTTCTTTGCTCTGGTATCTGAACATAGGCTGTTAGAAGAACTCAGACCACATCTTGAACAATTTGCTGCTTAGAAATGTCTTCCTTCAATCTAGATACCTTAGGTTGTCACTCTCAAGTTCAAACTTCCACAGATTCCTAAGGCATGGATACAATACAGCCAAATTCTTTGCTAAGGAATAACAAGGGTGACCTTTGCTCCAGGTCCCAATAATTCCTCATTTCAGTCTGAAATCTCCTCAGCCTGGATTTTATTGTCCGTATCACTATCGGCATTTTGTTTACAACCATTTAATGGGTTTCTAAAAATTTGCAAAGTTTACCTCATCTTCCTGTCTTCTTCTGAGATGTTGAAACTCTTCTAACATCTTCTTGTCACCTAGTTCCAAAGCTGCTTCCACATTTTTGGGTATCTATCTTTATAGCAATGCCTCACTTCTAAATATCAATTTTCTGTATTAGGCCATTGTTGCATTACTCTAAAGAAATACCTGAGACTGGGTAATTTATTTTAAAAAAAGGTTCAGTTGGTCCATGGTTCTGCAGGTCACACAAGCATGGTTCTGGCATCTGTTTGGCTTTTGGGGAGGCCTCAGGGAGCTTTTACTCATGGTGGAAGACGAAGTGGGAGAAGCACTTCACATAACAAAAGCAAGAGCAAGAGAGACAGTAGGGGGTGGGTAGGTGCCACACTTTACAGCAACCAGATCTCATGAGAACTTGCTCACCATCATGAGGACAGCACCAAGCCATGATGGATCTGCCTGGATGAACCAAATACCTCCCATCAGGCCCCATCTCCAACATTGGAGATTACAATTCAACATCAGATTTGAGCAGGGACAAATATCCAAACTATATAAATGGAGAAGCCTCTGCCAGAGTTTTGAGATAGGGCTGACAGCAGAGACTATGTCCATGTCGGTATTCCTGGTATTGAGTTCATAACAAATGCTCAAGAAATGCTTGTTGAATTGTTAAGTCATGATTTTTTCACCATGGGCCCCTTGGTGAGAGAATTGAAACCAATGATTAGTCCCAAATCATTTGAGAAGGGTAGAGGAAAGCAAAAATGAGGAGAGCCTGAAGTCACACTAAGAATTTTAATGTGAATGCAAACCTTATTACCTAATGAGCTAGAGGCATACATTAGATGCAGAAATATCAACCTTCCTCTATCCTGAGCTGGACTTGCAATTTTTTTTTAATCTTAGGGCTTTTATAACTTGAAATGGGTACAACTACTAAATCCATGTCTAGGGTCATTCAATTTTCAAGGTGCTATTTTAGCTTACCAAAAGTTAAAGTATGCTCTCCCCTCCCACATTCCATTTGAGAAGTCTATCTGTCAGATTAAGATACTTTCATCAAGGTCACTAGACTGCTTGTCAAAAGTCTTTTAACGTCAGTCACTCCAAGAATTATAAATAGCTTTGGCCTCAAACACGATTGTGTTGAGGGAAGGGAGGGAAGAAAAGGAGAAGAAATGTGACAGTTGACTTTTTAAAAGCCACTGACATATTAAAGCTTTGAATTGCTTTTAAAATTTTTCTTTCCCATGAGTTTGAGGTTTATTGGACACGTTGATCTGAATGGGCACGGGCCTCTGCTGAGAAAGTTGTGGGAGATGGTCGGTGTTTTTCTTGGTTTGTATGTTCATATTGTCCTTCCTGAAATGGTTAGGGGTATTTCTCTTGAAGAACTATTAATAGTCTACATTTTTAAATCTTGTAAACAGTTGTGCATAACTGATGGTGTTTCCCTCTGTAATAGTTACGTATAAGCTTTGCGTCAAAATTTTGCTTGACTTCTTACTAGAGTGAGACATTTTTCAAACTGAATAAAAATAATGACCATTACTGAACACTGACTATGTTCCAGGTACTGGACTAAGCACTGAGCATACAGCTATTGCTCGCAACTTATAATAACAAATGAATAAAACTCTACCTTTGGTCTCCATTTACAGATGACAGAAGTAAGACTTGGAGAAATTAAGTAAGATGACCAAAAGTTAAGTCAGACCTCATTCTATTTGACGCCAAGGTTTGTGTAGCATATATGACATCTAGACCACAAACTCCAATGTATATGAAATAGCTCATTTTTTATAAAATTAAGAAAAATTGTTCTCATAGTCTATTTTGCTAGAGTGGTAGAGAATTCAGTTGAAGTCACTACTGGGACTTGCCACACCATAGAGTTGTGCTGAATTCCTAAAGTTAGTTATAGGGAGTGCCACATCATCTGAGATGTAGTCATTGGTCCTTTGTCCACTGGGTACCATTAAGAATCTCTCTGTTCCAGACTGTGTGATCCTTTCCACTAACACATAACACCTCCCTGGGGTGGTATTTTGCTACTGAGAAATGCCTGGGCCCTTGACTTTGACCCTCTTTTTGGTTCAGGAGGCATAGCTCCCTCTTCCCAAGCTTCTGAAAGTATTCTCTCTATCCTGCATCCTCAGGATAATAGTAGCATAGCCTTTTCAAGAAGTTCTAATATGACAAAAAAAAAATCTCTTTTAAGTGTCTTTTGGTTTTCCACCCTGTAAAAATCCTAGAGGCAGAGCAGTTCTAAAATTCCAGTTGTGAGGTAGGAAAATATAGGAATAATAAATAAGCTAATATTCCACAAATTATTCTGCTATGTGCCTTCTTTCTTTAGGTTTACCAGGTATAGTTTGGTCTGAATAGGTGTGGTACATTGATGGAACATAATGAGCTGTGATTACTGTGTCTTTTCTTTGCAAATCTATTTTCTAGCACCCACTGCCAGAAATGGTTGTATTTCTTAGAAACCATGGTTTATTTTTATTTCGTGGGCACGGTGAGTCATATAATAGACTACATTTCCCTTTCTGCAGGTTTTTTGGAGACATTTTGATCAGATATGTGTCTGTGTACTCTGACATTCTTACAACGTATTTTCTAGACTAAATTGTATAAAATTTAGAGAGATTTGTTTTGTTTATTTTATTTTAATTTTCATAGGTTTTTTGGGGGAACAGGTGGTGTTTGGTTACATGAGTAAGTTCTTTAGTGGCGATTTGTGAGGTGCTTTTTTTTTTTTTTGAGACGGAGTCTTGCCCTGTCACCCAGGCTGGAGTGCAATGGCACTATCTCGGCTCACTGCAACCTCTGCCTCCCGAGTTCAAGAGATTCTCCTGCCTCAGCCTCCTGAGTAGCTGGGATTACAGGCACACACCACCACGCCTGGCTAATTTTTTGTATCTTTAGCAGAGACTGGGTTTCACCATGTTGGCCAGGCGGGGGTTTTGGTGCTTTTAAAATACTATGTATTATTATATATGTTAGGACCTGGGAGGGAAGATACGTAATGAAAGTGGTCTCTTGTTTGGTCTCTTCTTAAAATTTTAACCTTTCTGTTTTGAAAACATCTAGCTTCCAGATTTTTATGTTTCATAAAGAAATATAGCATTATTACTAATAATAGTACTTGTTTTAGACCTGATGTTACAAATACCAAAAAACAAACAGACAGACAAACAAACAAACAAAACTTTGTGTCTCTTTAAGTATTTATTTTTCTTCAATGGAATTTGGGGAAGAAGGTTGCAGGTCAGACCAAGGAAGTGGAGTTGGGGCCAAACTGCAGCAAGCAGAGCTCAGTGCAGAACTGCATGTACTCACACTTCCTCAGCCCCTAGGCAGCACGGCAGACCTGAGCTTCCCCACCCTTCAGGACCGGAGAGAATTGAATTTATTTCTACTTAAGTTCCAGTAGGTTGCCATGCTGTCTGTGGGCACTCGATAAATATTGACTCAATTGCGTGTTGCCATGGGTTATCTTCCTTTCTCTCTTTTCCCTCCCCAGCTCCTCTGGCTGGTTCCTTGGGTTTTAAAAGTTATATACATTTTTTCAGTGTTTCATTTGTTTTTATGTCATTGGTTTTCAGTGTTAGGCCTCTCTGTGTTCTAAATATTACTTCTTTGTGTTTGTTTTCTCTGTCTGGTTCTTGCCTCACAACTTGTCTCTGAATCTGCCCTTCTTTGTTTTCTTTCTTTGAGACTCTGTTTCTATATTCCTCCTTTCTATCTCTTTATGTCTCTCCCTCTGTCTCTGTCTCTCTCTCTGAAACTTCCCCATACCCCTTTCTATACTTCTGTTTGTTCCCTTCCAGAACTGTCATCAAATCATTGCATTTTCCCAGGAGAAATTGAACACACTAACAGATTTGTATAAGTGTTCAGAATAATTCATTTTATGTTTTTTTTTTAATTTGAAACAGCAGTTTCAGTCCCTAAATATAGGAACTTGGGAAAAGTAGATCAGTGTCTATGTTGACCATAATACATTCTAAATCATACAGAGTGATTGAATCAGCTCTCCTTTGGGTTTTCTATTTGCCTTCTGCCCAGACAGGATTGCATTCCTCTGCGCATTCTGACACAAATGCAGTGACATTTCACCAGGCAACTATTAGCCTAGAGGGAATACTCAGCTTCTCCCTTCCCCTAGTATTTTAAACCTCATTCCAATAATTTGGTCTAAGATGTTGGCACAGAAATACTGGTTGCAAAAAGTCCTTGGAGACTGATGCTGACTTTCTGCCTTCTATGTCTCAATTTTAAGGGCAAAAATGAGACATGGGTTTGCAATTGCTTTCCTTCAGCCACTTTCTGGTTAAGATCTGAAGGGTGTGATCAACCTCCATGGGGTTTGACAGGTTACTCTCCTGCTGTTGACATTAAAATTAATTCTCTAAACATAATTTGTGCCTAGAAATGTAACAAACTAATCAGTACTTAAGCAAGTATATGGAGGATTGAACTTTTAAAGTGGCATGGACAGACTGTAAAAAAGGCCTGTGTCCTTGTTTTAGGAGAAGAATACAATTTCTTTTTTCTTCTTCTTTTTATTTTTTAAATTTATTTTAGGTTTAGAGGTACATGTGTAGGTTTGTTATACAGGTAAATTGCACATCACAGAGGTTTGGTGTACAGATTATTTCATCATCCAGATAATCAACAGAGTACCTGATAAGGAATTTTTCAAATCTCTCCTTCCTCCCATCCTCCAGCCTCAAGTAGGACACAGTGCCTGCTGTTCCTTGCTTTATGGTCATGTGTACTTAGTGTTTAGCTCCCACTTATAAGTTAGGATGTGGCATTTGGGTTTCTTTTTCTGCATTAGTTTGCTTAGGATTATGGCTTCCAGCTTTATCCATATTGCTGTAAAGGACATGATCTAGTTCTTTTTATGGCTGTGTAATATGTTGTATATCCATCCATGGGCATTTAGGTTGATTCCATGTCTTTGCTACTGTATATAGTGCTGCAATAGACATATGCACCCATGAGTCTTTATGGTAGAATGATTTATATTCCTTTGGGCACATACTCAATAATGGGATTGCTGGGTTGATTGATAATTCTGTTTTAAGTTCTTTGGGGAATCACTGCAGTGCTTTCCACAATGGCTGAACTAATTTACATTCCCGCCAGCAGTGTATAAACGTTTCCTTTTCTCCACAACCTTGCCAGCACCTGTTGTTTTTTGACATTTTAGTAAGAGCCATTCTGACTGGTATAGATGGTATTTCATTGTGGTCTTGATTTGCCTTTCTCTGCTGGTTAGTGATGTTGAACATTTTATAATATGCTTGTTGGCCATGTGTATGTCTTCTTTTGGACACAGTCTGTTCACGTCCGTGCCTACTTTTTAATGGGGTTGTTTTTTTTTTTTTTGCTTATTAATGTGTTTAAGTTCCCTGTAGATTCTGGATATTAGACCTTTGTTAGATGTGTAGTTTGCAAACATTTTCTCCCATTCTCTAGGTTGTCTGTTTAGTCAATTGATAGTTTCTTTTGCTGTGAGAAACTATCAATTGAATAAACAGATAAACTAGAGAATGGGAGAAAATATTTGTCCAGTTTTGTTTTTGTTGCAATTGTTTTTGGTGTCTTCATAAACTATCTGCCAGAGCCTATGTCCAGAATGATGTTTCCTAGGTTATCTTCCAGGGTTTTCATGTTGTGGGTTTTACATTTAAGCCTTTAATCCATCTTGAGTTGATTTTTGTGTATGGTATAAAGAAGGGGTCCACATTCAATCATCTGCATATGGCCAGCAAGTTATCCCAGCACCATTTATTGAATAGGGAGTCCTTTCCCCATTACTTGTTTTTGTCAACTTTGTCAAAAACAAGATGCCTGTAGGTCTGTGGCTTTACTTCCGGGCTTTCTATTCTGTTCTATTGGTCTATGTGTCTGTTTTTGTATCAGCACCCTGCCCTTTTGATTACTGTAGCCTTGTAGTATAGTTTGAAGTCAGGTAATGTGATGCCTCCAGCTTTGTACTTTTTGCTTAGAATGGCCTTGGCCATTCGAGCTCTTTTTTGGCTCCATATGAATTTTGAAACAATTTTTTCCAATTCTGTGAAGAATTTCATTGGTAGTTTGATAGAAATTGCATTGAAACTGTAAATTGCTTTGGGAAGTGTGGTCATTTTAACAATATTGATTCTCCCTATCCACAAGCATGGAATGTTTTTACATTTGTTTGTGTCTTCTCTGATTTCTTTGAGCAGTGTTTTGTAATTCTCATTACGGAGATTTTTCACTCCCTGGTTAGCTGTATTCCTAGATATTTTATTCTTTTTGTGGTGTTGTGAATGGGATTGCATTCTTGATTTGGCTCTCAGCTTGGACATTGTTGGTGTATAGAAATGCTACTGATTTCTGTACATTGACTTTGTATCCTGAAACTTTGCTGAAGTTTTTTATCAGATCTAAGAGCTCTTGGGAAGAGACTATGGGTTTTTTCAGGTATAGAATCATATCGTCTACAAACTGATATAGTTTGACTTCTTCTCTTCCTATTTGGATGCCTTGTATTTCTTTATCTTGCCTGACTGCTCTGTCTAGGACTTCCAGTACTATCTTAAATAGGGGTGGTGAGAGTAGATATCTTTGTCTTGTTCCGGTTCTCAAGGGAAATGCTTCCAGCTTTTGCCCCTTGAATATGGTGTTGGCTATGCGTTTGTCATAGATGGCTTTTATTTTGAAATATGTTCCTCCAATGCCAAGTTTGTTGAGGGTTTTTAGCATGAAGGGATGCTGACTTTTATTGGAGAGCTTTTTTGTACCTATTAAGATGATCATGTTATTTTTGGTTTTAGCTCTGTTTATGTGGTAAATCACGTTTTAATTTGTGTATGTTTAACTAACCTTGCATCCCAGGGATAAAGCCTACTACATCATAGTGGATTAGGTTTTGTTGTGCTGCTGGATTTGGTTTGCTAGTATTTCATTGAAGATTTTTTATCTATGTTCATCAAGGACACTGGCCTGAAGTTTTCTTTTTTTGTTGTGTGTCTGCCAGGTTTTGGTATTAGGATCATGTTGGCCTCATAGAATGAGTTAGGGAGGAGTCCCTCCCCCTCAGTTTTTTGGAATAGTTCAATAGAATTGGTACCAGTTCTTCATTACAAACCTATGGATGTCATAGGTTTGTAAGTCTGGTAGAATTCGGCTGTGAATCCGTCTGGTTCTGGGCTTCTTCTGGTTGGTAGGCTTTTTATTACTGATTCAATTTCCAAACATGTTATTGGTCTGTTCAGGGATTCAGTTTCTTCCTAGTTCAATCTTGGGAGGTTATATATTTCCAGGAATTCATCCATTTCTTCTAGATTTTCTAGTTTGTATGCATAGAGGTGTTCATAATAATCTTTGAGGTGTTTTTGTGTTTCTGTGGGATCAGTGGTAAAGTACCCCTGGTCATTTCTGATTGTGTTTATTTGAATCTTCTTTCCTTTTTTCTTTATTAGTCTAGCTCATGGTCTGTCTTAATAATTTTTTCAAAAGACCAACTCCTGCAGTCATTGATCTTTTGTGTATTTTATTTTGCATCTCAATTTCCTTTCATTTTGCTCTAATTTTGGTTATTTCTTGTCCTTTGCTGGCTTTGGGGTTGGTTTGCTCTTGTTTCTCTAGTTTCTCTAATTGTGATGGTAGTTATTAATATGAGATCTTTCTAACATTTTTATATGAGCGTTTAATGCCATAAACTTCCCCCTTAACACTTCCTTAGCTATGTCCCAGAGATTCTGGTATATTGTATCTTTGTTCTTATTACTTTCAAAGAATTTCTTCATCTCTGCCTTCCTTTCATTATTTACACAAAAGTCATTCAGAAGCAGGTTGTTTAATTTCCATACAATTGTATTGTTTTGAGTGATTTTCTTAGTATTGATTTCTATTTTTATTGTGCTGTAGTCCGTGAATGTAGTTGGTATGATTTCTGTTTGTTTTTTGGTTTGCTGAGAATTGCTTTATGTCCTATTGAGTGGTTGATTTTAGAGTATGTGCTATGTGCAGATAGGAAAAAGGTATATTCTGTTTTGGGGTATAGTGTTCTGTAGACGTCTGTTCAGTCCATTTGGTCAAATGTTGTGTCCACATCTTGAATATCTTTGTTAGTATTTTTGCCTCAATGATATGGTTAATATGGTCATGGAGTGTTAAAATCTCCTAGTATTGTTGTGTGGTTATCTAAATCTCTTCATAGGTCTGTAAGTACTTGCTTTATGAATTTGGGTGCACCTGTGTTGGGTGGATATGTATGTAGGATAGTAAGATCTTCTTGTTGGATTGAACTCTTTGTAATTATGTAATGCCCTTCTGTCCTTCTTTTTGTTTTTTGTTTGTTTTGTTTTGTTTTGTTTTGTTTTGAGACAGAGTCTCACTCTGTCACCCAGGCTGGAGTGCAGTGGCATGGTCTCAGCTCACTGCAACCTCTGCCTCCCAGGTTCAAGCTATTCTTGTGCCTCAGCTTCCTGAGTAGCTGGGATTACAAGTGTGAGCCACAGCATCTGGCTAATTTTTGTATTTTTAGTAGAGATGGAGTTTTACCATGTTGGCCAGGCTGATGTCGAACTCCCAAACTCTAATGATCATCCCACCTTGGCCTCCTAAAGTGCTGGGATTATAGGGGTGAGCCACCACATCTAGCCTCCCTCTTTCTTTTTTGATCATTATTGGTTTAGTGTCTATTTTGTCTGAAATTAAAATAGTTACCCCTGCTATTTTCTGTTTTCCATTTGCTTGGTAAATTTTTCTCTGTTCCTTTACTTTGAATCTATGGGTGTCATTGTCTGTGAGATGGATCTCTTGAAGACAGCATACAGTTGGATCTTGCTTTCTTCTTCACCTTGTCACTCTGTGCCTTTTAATTGAGGTATTTATTCTGTTTGCATTTAAGGTTGATATTGATATGTGTGGCCAGGTGCAGTAGCTCACGCTTGCAATCCCAGCACTTTGGGAGGCCGAGTGGGTGGATCATGAGGTCAAGAGATTGAGACCATCCTGGCCAACATGGTGGAACCTTGTCTCTACTAAAAATATAAAAATTAGCTGGGCGTGGTGGTGCGTACCTGCAGTCCCAGCTACTTGGGAGGCTGAGGCAGGAGAATACTTGAACCTGGGAGGCAGAAGTTGAAGTGAGCCAAGATTGTACCACTGCACTTCAGCCTGGTGACAGTGAAATTCCCTCTCAAAAAAAAAAAAATTGATATGTGTAGGTTTTATCCTGTAATCATATTGTTAGCTGGTTATTATGCAGACTTGATTGTGTGGTTGCTTTATAGTGTCAACGACCTATATGCTCAAGTGTGCTTTTGTGGTGGCTGGTAACAGTCTTTCCTTTCCATATTTAGCACTCCCTTAATGACTGTGCAAGGCAGTAACAAATTCCCTTAGCATTTGCTTGTCTGAAAATGATATTATTTCTCCTTTGCTTATGAAACTAGTTTGGCTGGATATGAAATTCTTGGTTGGAATTTCTTTTTTCTTTTTTTTTTTTTAAGAATGCTGAGGCTGGGCGAGGCAGCTCAGGCCTGTAACCCTAGCACTTTAGGAGGCCGAGGTGGGTGAATCACCTGAGGTCAGGAGTTCGAGACCAGCCTGGCCAACATGGTGAAACCCCATCTCTACTAAAAATAAAAAAATTAGCCAGGCATGATGGCGGGCACCTGTAATCCCAGCTATTCAGGAGGCTGATGCAGGAGAATCTTTTGAACCCAGGAGGCGGAGGTTGCAGTGAGCTGAGATTGTGCCACTTCACTCCAGCCTGAGTGAAAAAGCAAGACTCTGTCAAAAAAAAGAAAAAAAAAAAAAAAGAATGGTGAATATAGGCCCCTAAGTGTCTTCTGGCTTGTAGAGTTTCTGCTGAAAGTTCCACAGTTAGCTTGATAGGGTTCCCTTTGTAGGTGACCTCCCCCTTCTCTCTAGCTGCCTTTAACATTTTTTCCTGCATTTCAACGTTGGAGAATCTGACGACTATGTGTCTTAGGGATGGTTGTCTTATATAGTGTCTTGTAGGGGTTCTCTGCATTTCCTGGATTTAAATGTTGGCCTCTCTAGTGAGATTGGGAAAATTTTTACGGATGATAACCTCAAATATGTTTTCCAAGTTGCTTGCTTTCTCTCCCTTTCCTTGGGATGCCAATGAATTATAGATTTGGTCTCTTGGTCTCTTTACATAATCCCATATTTCTCAGAGGTTTTATCCATTCTTTATTGTTTTTGCTTTATTTTTGTCTGACGGAGTTATTTCAGAGAAGCAATCTCTCAAGCTCTGAGATTCTTTCCTCAGCTTGGTTGATGCAGCTGTTAATACTGGTTGTATTATGAAATTCTTAAAGTGAGTTTTTCAACTCTGTTAGTTCAGTTTGATTCTTTCTTAAAATGGCCATTTTATCTTTCATCTCCTGTATTGTTTTATTATATTCTTTAGATTCCATGGATTAGGATTCAACTTTATCCTGAATATCAATGATCTTCATTTCTATCCGTATTCTGAATGCTAGTTCTGACATTTTGGTCATTGCAGCCTGGTTAACAACCTTTGCTGGGGAACTAGTGTGGTCATTTGGAGGTAAGAAGACATTTTTGCCTTTTTTGTTGTTGTTGTTGTTGTTGTTGCCAGAGTTCCTGCACTGTTTTTGTCTCATCAATGTGGGCTGATGTTTCTTCAGCCTTTGAAGTTGCAGTCCTTTGGATAGGCTTTTTGCTTTTATCTTTTTTGGTGCCCTTGAGGGTTTGATTGTGATTCTCAGTGGGATTAGACAACTGGCTTCAATTATAGTCTGCTCCTGGGTCTTGGAGGAGACCCCTCCAATTACTGTCTCCATGACTGTGTTTCTTTTGTTGGGTGTTCTGGTCCACAGGACTTCCTTAGGCAGAGGTTGCCCTTAGCAGACAAGCCATTTCCTTGCTGGGTTGGCCCTAATATGTTGTTTGAGTGCTTCTCAGGGAAACATAAGGTTGTACCTGTCTACAGAGTTTAGGCAAAAGCAGAACCACTGAGCTGGAAGCTCTAGCAGATGTGGCCCATCTTGCTATGAGAGGCAGGGGTAGGTGGAATTGCCCACCCTGCCATCTGGGTGTTTCCAGGGCAACAGGAAGCTGCACCTCCAACAAATTTAGACAGAGGTGGAACCTGTGAATTGGAAACTCTGGCAAGCATTACCCACTTGGCTTCCAGTGGTAGGGGTTGGTAGGGTCACCCTTCTTGCCATCTCAGTGTTTCTCAGGAAAAAGGCAGGCTTTACCTGCTAGCTGAGTTCAGGCAGAAGAGGGTTTTCTGGGCTTGAAGATCTAGCAGGCATTGTCCCCTTTGGCTACCATTGGCATGGGTGTGTGGTGTCACCCACCCTACCATCTGGGTATTTCTCAGGACAACAGAATGCTGCACCCTTGGCTGAGTTTATGTAGAAGTGGGACTGTTCGGCTGGAAGCTCTAACAGGCATTGTCCACCTGGTTATCAGTGGTGGGGATGGGTGAGATCACTTGTTCTGCCATCTGGGTGCTTCCTGGGACAGCAGGAGGCTATGGCTGCTGGCCAAGTTCAGGCAGAAGCAGCACCACTGGGCTGGAAGCTGGTAATGAGCCCTGTCCAATGAGATGAGGATAGATCAATCTTATTTCTCCCAGACACTGCAAATGTGGCCTCTATTGGAGCTATGGTGACAGTGCTGGTCTGCTTTGGGGCCAAAGGCTTGCAGAGGCCCTCTTGGACTCAAAAGTTGCCTCCACAAAATGACCAGGTGGCTCTCTACCTCAGTTTATTATCACAGATGGGAGCGTGGGGGGCCAGAGGGATTTTTCCATTCCCAGTCTTGCATTGGTCCCTGTGGAGAGTGCGAATCTTCTAGGGGGCTCTCACTCACTCACCCTTTACCATGTGGGAGAGGTTCTCCTGGTTTCACACTAAGCCAAGATAGGCTGGTGTCCAGCTTTGCTTCTCTCTGCTCTGTGTCCCCTGCTGCCTTGATGGATCCCAATGTGGTTTCTCAGATGTTTGGCCTGCAGGGTCAGTGTTCACTAGCCCTTTTGTTTCCTCTCTGAGAGCAGCACACATGAGCTGCTTCTAGTCTATCATCTCGGACCCTCTAATCTCTTTTTCTTTGAGCTGACATTATTGAGGGCCTTACATGTTCCAACCACTTTATGCAAAATATCTCAATCCTTACAGCAACCCTAAAAGTTAATATGACGATACCCATTTTGTAGATGAGGAAACTGAAGCTAAGAGAAGTTAAGTAACTTGACAGAGGTCATACAAAATAGCACAGTTGAAACTTGTTGAACATGAGTATTTTTATGTTCCTGAGGGCAGTTTTTATGCCTAGAAAAAAACCTATTTTACGTAATTTTGGTACAAAATTAGTATTCAATTTATTTAAACTCTTGTTCTTCTTAAGCTTTTATGTTAGTTTATAAATCTTATTAACACATTCATAAACATAGCAAATTTTATAATTACTTTGAAGGAAGATTTCACAACTTAATTAAATTCCTTAAATATTTAAGCACATTTATTAATGTAACATATTTCTATTTTCTTTTTAAGTATACCAATTAGGCGACTTAAGAAACTTCCCAAGAACTTAAGTCACTCTTATAAGCCTAATAAATTAAATTTATAGGTATGATGAACCTGAAGTTCTCTTAAATGTTACAAGTAAGATTTTAATCTGAAATTACAAGCCTAAAGCAATTACTCACCCATTTTAGCTTGGAATTACAATGTTGACCTGTTATTATAAAACGTCCAATTTTCTTAAATAATTCTAGTAACTAAAATTCTAATAGGCACATATTTCTAAATAAAAACATTTTATAGTTGCGACTTTGACATTTTCATGCTCTATAATACTAAATGTTGCCATCATTAAACGATCAGAACATGGCCAGGCACGTTGGCTCATGCCTGTAATCCCAGCTCTTTGGGAGGCCAAGGTGGGTGGGTTACTTGAGGTCAGGTGTTCAAGACCAGCCTGGCAAACATGGTGAAACCTCATCTCTACTAAAAATGCAAAAATTAGCCAGGCTTGTGGCGCATGCCTGCAATTCCAGCTACTTGGGAGGCTGAGGCAGGAGAATCACTTGAACCCAGGAGGCGAAGATTGCAGTGAGTGGAGGAGGTGAAGGTTGCAGTGAGCGGAAATCACTCCACTGCACTCCAGTCTGGGTGAGAGAGCAAGACTCCATCTCAAAACAAACAAACAAACAAAAAAGGATCAGAACACAATTATATCATCCTCAGTAATTTTACCATCCTAAGTAATTCTGAGACACTTATGTGTAATGCTGTTGTGTGGGACACCCTGATTCTTATTTATCTGTCTCAGTGCGCTCTGAATTAGACAAAATTCTGATAGCCTCCAAGATATCCACCCCCTGGTATACACAAGCTGTATAATCATCTCCCCTTGAGTGTGAGCAGAAGCTGGGAATATCATGGGTAAAAACTCCCATGATTATGTTACATTATATTGCCAAAGGTATTTTCCAGATGCAATTAAGTTTCCTAGTCAATTGATTTTGAGTTAATTAAAAAGGAAAAGTTCCTGGGTGGGTTTGATTTAATCTGGCAAAACCTTAAAAGAGATAAGCAGGAGCAAGAGCAGCAACAGCATCACCACTTTCCTGCTGACCTTAGAAGATGATCTCAAGGCTCAAATGAGACCACAGCCCAGGCTGACACTTTGATTTCAGCCTAGTGAGACCCTGAGCTGAAGACCAAGCTAATGCATACCCAGATTCGTGCACAGAAATTGTGAGATAGTAAAACTGTGTTGCTTTAAATCACTAAATTTATGGTGATTTGTTAGGAAGCAATAGAAAATTAATACACTCTCTAACTGGGGTGGTCTTATCATGTGTGTCCCTTAAATTCAGTGTATACATGTGTAATTCTGTTCACTTACAGAGATTGGAAACCCTATACAGTCTGCTATAGAATTTTGCATCATTTTCTGGCTGAGATATTTAGGTGTCTTTCTATGTAAAGGAACTCCATCACGTTCCTAGATTATTGTAAATAGGAACATGAGGGGAATCCTCTATATTTGTTGTATGCTTCCGTTATTTGGGACACAACTCTTCTAGATATTAAAATCACATCCCATTAAATTCTGCATATTTTTGGCACTTTGTCTAACCATTCCAAGATCATTTTCCTGAAAATGCAAGAGCCAAAATTTGTCTGTTTCTAAAGAATTAGACTCTTTTTACTTCTTTTAGTGACCAGGAATAAGTTTTTGAGTTTTGAAATAATACTGAGATGTTTATTGTTCCACTTCATTCTGAGAGCATTCTAAAACTTCTCTGAGTTGGACTTCTGAGGTTCTCTGTGGTTGCTCTGAAGCAATAGTAGTTATATTCTAACATCATTACTCACTCCATCCATAAAAAGTGTGTTATACTCCATCAAATGGTTTTTAAGTCCATCTGTGCATTTATTCATTAAGCTTTTCTTTTAACAGTACAATGATAATTAACCCATGTATGTACATAACACTCTAAGAAAGATACAAAGAATATAATATACCATTTCTGTTCCATAAGACTTTATGATCTAGTTGGAAACAAGATATAGATGCAAAAAATTTTGCATACAAAACAATATGGGTTAAGTGGTACATATATTATGTAATATGACTGATACAAAATATAAGTGGAGATAGAGATGAGAATAAGTTTAAAAACTTCATGGAACAAGAAGTATTTAAGCTCATTCATTCATTCAGCAAGCATGAATTTAGAAACTTTAATGTGTCAGGCACTGTGCTAGGCTCTGAGGGCCCAAGAATAAGGTGCAGTCACTCCCTTCATCAAGCTCACAGTCTAGCTGAGGAAACAAAAAAAAGGGAAAATAAAAGAATAAAGATATACAATATGATAAATGCTATTACAGTTGTGTACAACATGCAATGCAAACCAAATGGAGAGAGGAATAATGCCAGCAATGAGGATGGGAGGAAGCATATGGCAAAGGAGCTTTCAAAGGGGATATTCTTGCTGAACCTGATAGAAAAAATAATACTGTCCTTTTGTGACCATTTCTTATGCTTCAAGAATGACCCTAAGTACTTTTATACTAATAAACCTCATATGATCCTCACAACAACTTCATGTGATCAGAGATTGCTAAAGACTGCATATTTGTCTCCCCCATACCTACCCACCAAATTCATATGTTGAAACCCTAATCCCCAGTGTGCTGATATTTGGAGATAGAGCTTTGGGAGATAACTGGGTCATGAAGGTGAGACCCACATAATGGGATTAATGCCCTTTTAAGAAGAGACAAGAGAGAGCTTGCTTCCCTTCTCTGTTTTCTCCACCATTTGAGGATACAATGAGAAGACTGACATGTGCAAACCAAAAAGAGGGCACTCACCAGACACCGAATCTGCTGGCACCCTGATCCTGAACTTGCCGGCCTCCAGAACTGTGAGAAACAAATTTCTGTTGTTTAAGCCACCTAGTCTGTGGTATCTTGTTATAGCTTCCCAAACTGACCAAAACAGGGATACAATACCAATGGGGAGTAGTTCCTAAAGAAGAGACTGAAATCATCAGACCACAAACTCATCATCCCTCTGCCTGGGACACTATCTCCCAGATACCACAAGGCTCACTTCCTCATTCATTCAGGTTTCCATCTAAATGTAATCTTATCAGAAAAGCCTTCCTTGATCAATCTGTCAAAAGCACAACCACTTTCCTCTCTCTCTTCTCTTCACTCCCACATCACTCTCTGCATCTTTACTCTGCTTTAGTTTTCATCATGGCAATTATTAGACATTTTCTATCTCCCCTAACTAGAATAAGGGTCTCATGAGGACAGGAATTTTTGTACTGTTCTTTATCTCCAGGGCTAAGCACAGATCCTGGCACACACTGGATGCTCAATAAATATGGTTGAATTCATGAATGAATGAATGAAGTGACTTGCCAAGGTCATACTTTTGGTATATGGCAGAGCTGGTCCTTGGATCAAGGTTTGTTTGACCCCATTGACCCAGTTCTTAAATACTTCTCCTCACTGCTTAGAAGGAAGAATAAGTTAACATTAGAGACAGAATAAGTTGCAACATAGGGGATGTGAGAAGGAGGGTCCTGAAGATGAAACCAGGGAAATAGTTTGGGATCAATAATGAAACATCTAGAAGTCTTGGAAGAGAAGTCTATAATTTTTCCTTTGGGCATGAAGAAAAAGCTTACTGAGTGGGGTTACGAGCCCCTCAAAGTACTAATGGTGAGGGCTTGAGAACAGCTGAGAGGGGAAAGGACATTTATATGGACTCTAATAACACTTTGGATCTTATTGCATTTCCATTGAAATTCTACAGAATACTGCTATCTCAAGGGGACTAAGTGGATAATTTAGTAAATATATTCCTTCCTGGCACTTTTCATGCATGACTTGGTATAGTCTGTTAAAGGCTTTAGCTTTAGGTTATGGTCTGCTTTGATCTCCAAGCTCTTCTGCTGATTTTCTGCATGTTGCCGGTTATGCTTATTACAGTTCTTTCTCTTCTTTCAACCCAAATGTGTGTAATTTGTCCTGTTGGTAACATTCCTGCCTCCCCCATTTTTGATGGAATGAGGAAGGCTCAGCTTTCTAAATCTATAGTTTTTGATATTTTTTAATGGCATGGGAAATAACTGAAATCTGCTTCCTTTTAGTGCAATTCTAGGTACTAATATGATAGATTTGTTTATTGCTCCTATATATACTTATTTTTCAACAAAGTCTCTAAATAATTTTTCTCTGTATATAAATTTCAAATTCTTGCTATCTTCTCTGTGGTGCATTAGAGAATATAAAGCAGATTTTAAAAATCTGTTTTGCTTGTGAGCTGGCTGATTTATATTAGCTGTTATGTTCTAGCTGGGTGGTTATGCTGTTTCATAATATTCCAAAACTCATATTAAGACCCAAATTGCAGACCACTATGTAAACAAGAGCAAAGAGTAGAAACATATTTTCTTTCTTCCATTACGTTTGGATATAAGATTCTATTTAGATCTTTCTGAGTAACTCAAAATAGGTATGGGTAAAGGCAGCTTCATATGTGTTTGTTCCTGACCGGAAAGCAATGAAGCAATAACACTGTTTCTGTCTTTCATTTTGGTGTTAAAGCATGCAAAGCTGTGGGAGTTGACTATTCGAAAATCACCATAAGAGTACCATGTACACTAGCAAGCTTTCTCCTGGCTTTTCTCCAAGCTGAGTTTCCAGGAGCAGAGAACAGACCCAAAAAACCCTCTTAGCAGACGTAGCAGTCATGGTTGTGTTGCAATAGGCACCTCACAATTGTGAAGGGGCATCAAAGTGATGGCCTTTTATGAATTCGGGCAGATCCAACGACTCTGAAAAACCACGATTTAAAAGGATAAATAATAGGCTTCTGGAGACAATTAAAGAGAGGGTTAGGGAAGTTCAGGAGCATCAAAATGTATCTATGTAGATCCTATTTTTTTCAGCCTCCCAGGTATTTTAAAAATTGCATATATTTAAGTTATACAACATGATGTTTTGATACACATTTGCATAGTAAAATAATTACTACATTCAAGCAAATTAATGTATCTATCATTTCACATAGTTACCTTTGCGTGTGTGTGTTTGTTAAGAGCCCATAAAATCTGTCTTAGCAAATTTCCAGTACACAATATCATTAACCATAGTCCCCATGCTATAATTTAGATCTCTAGACTTATTTATCCTACATAACAGCAACTATGTTTCCTTTAACCTACTTTCTCCCTGTTCTCTCTCCCATCTCAGCCTTTTAAATTCATCCGAGATGTGAAAAAAAGCACAATCTGTGCTAAGGAACTAGGCTTTGGTTTGTGAATTTGGGGATTTTTTTTTTCTGATGGAAAAGACTGTGGGGCATAAGATGTAGTTGTGCTGTTGTTTAGCCATAGATTTGTGCAAATTAGAAAAAGATGCCGTTTCTTTGGGATTCGCCTTCCCTCTCCTCTGCCTGGCACCCTCGTGGTATGAATAATGTGCATAACAATTTGCAGCAGCCCTGAGATAGGGTGGGCCATAGTGCACAGCAGGAGTGTAGTAGGTTTTTTAGAAAAGAAAGCACGTAAGAGCAGCTGAATTTATGTGGTGTTAAATATTTCCTCCCTTTTCATGCCCCATTGGCTTAGATTTACCTACTATGCCTAGATATATGCTAACTCGCTCTTTAGCGACAGGCAAATTAACCCCTCAAATCTAAATCAGCACCAGTACCTCAATCGGATTTCCACTTAAGGTTGTGCTCTGTTGGGAGGCCGAGGTGGGTGGATCACGAGTTCAGGAGATCAAGACCATCCTGGCTAACACGGTGAAACCCCATCTCTACTAAAAATACAAAAAATTAGCCAGGCGTGGTGGTGGGTGCCTGTAGTCCCAGCTACTGGGGAGGCTGAGGCAGGAGAATGGCATGAACCCAGGAGGCAGAGCTTGCAGTGAGCCGAGATCACGCCACTGCACTCCAGCCTGGGCGACAGAGCGAGACTCCATCTCAAAAAACAAACAAAAAAAAAGATTGTGCTCTGTTTTTGTTGGCTTATGTTTTATTTATTTTATGTTAATGATAAATATAATTTTGATTTCTCTGTTGGACAAGTTTAGTATAAAATGCAAAGGCAACCTAAAATTACATATAAATATTACCATGGCTCACATTCAGAGAAAATTAAATGACCAAAAGAAAAATAAAATAAGAATCATGATGACAATTGGACAATACATCAATGTTCAGATTAGGTTTCTATACTAGGCTAGTGTTTAATTCTTTTCATATGGCTTATGATCTATAGTTTTCTTCTTGCAGTGGTCGATATGTTAGATAATTGCTGATATGACATCTAGGTAAAACCTTGAGCTGAGGAGAACCATCAGATCACTGACTTCTCTTGAAAGCCCCACATGTCTGTGAGGACTTGTTCTTAGGCTTCTTCCCTTGGGACAGTTTACTTTTTTTTTTACTGTTAGGAGCCACTTCCCATCTTGCTTAATTAATATCATTGCTCTTTTCCTGTCCTTCATCTCCAAATGTTACTCTTGACCCTTTCTGAGTGACTTATTTACCTGAAGTACATTAAACATGCATAAATACTTCATGTCTTTCAGAAACTTCATTTGGCATTTCCATGTTGTACCACTTCAATTCAGCTCAATTCAATGATTACGGCTTAGTCTTTTACACACAGGCCACTAGACAAGGTCCTGCAGAAACACAGAGTGAAGGAAGCATAGACCCTCCACTCAGTGAGCATTCAACAGAGAGCAACGAAAGTAATAATAACAACTGCCATTTATTTAACAACACTTATTTTGTTTCAGGACTCTATATCATTTTCTCTTTTAACCCTTATTTCTGACACCCCTGTACCATAAGTATTCTTATCATTTTACCACTGAAAACACTGAGGCTTATAGAGTTAAGTGATCCTCTTAAGATCAGAAAGCCAATAAGTGATGTGAAATTTGAAATGACCCCCAAATCTATCTTCTAACCTCTGTAAACTGGTGGAGGATGATAAAAAAAAAGTGGACATCAAAACAACTATAATACAAAATACTGGTCCATTAACTTATGCTACAATCTACTTTAAGTACCACCCCTTCCAAATTCTCTCTTGTGTATGTTATCTTGGTAAACGGCACAATCATCCACTCAGCTGCATGGTTCGTCTAACCTTATCCTAACCAGTTACTTTGTCTTATCAGTTTTAGCACTTAAATATTTATCTCCACAGACACTATGTTTTCTTACTGTAACAGCCTGTTCTCACACACAGCCCTCCCTGACCTATCCTTCATGGTGCTATAAGGGAAATTGGTTTTTATCATGTTTATATTAAAAATCTTTTAATCACTCTTCTTAGGACAAAGTCCAAACTCCTTAGGCTGGCATAAAAAGTCCTTCAAGATATGGCTATGGTTTTTCCCTCTGGTTTTATCTCTAGAGTTACCTGCAGATTATATATTCATAGGAATTTTTGTTTGTTTTGTTCCTTAAGTACCTTAAACATAATAGGCCCTCTTACTTTCTTCATACCTGTTGACATGCTGTCCTCTCTGGAACCTGATTCTTGAGTGCAGTTGCTTTTACTCAACGTGCAAAACTCTGCTTCAGCTTCTCCAGGCTGGGTTTTCCTAAATCACTCACTATCTGGCTGTATTAAGTGGCACTCCTTTGGATTTCAACTATAACCTTCAATTCCACTGTCATAAAACTCACCCCATTCTGTGTCAACCAGCAGTGCCTTTGTTGTCTCTGGCCTTAGACCATGAGCTTCCAGCAGCAGGGACTATCATTCATCACACAGGCACTCAGTTAAGGATTGTTTAATGAAAAAATAAAGACACAATAATTTCCAAGTTATTTCTATTTGATTTTGGAATGCATTTCCTGAATTCCCATTTGGTGTAAACACACCCACTCACAAACTACAGATGCCACCCTAGGACCTACAGTTGGATATTAATGAAGCAGCTAGAAACATTTCAATGAATTTTAAAGGCTCAGCACTCCTAGCACTGCTCTGTTTCTCAGTTCTTGCTATTCTACTCTTCCCCTCATTCACTATAATTGATAAAAGTCTATCTTAAGAAAAAAAAAGAAAAATTTGTCCATTTTTAAAATAGGAGGACATCAAATGATCTTTACTGCTGCCCCAAGGGTATGGAAATGGTCAGTGTCATATAATACACCCATTTGTGGTTTTAGATCAGATACCCTCCAGGGCAGGAACTGTGTTCTTGATACAGTCTGCTTGTTTTAGAGCTTGCAGGCTTGCATAGCATTCTTCTTCTCTAATAACAATTATAAAAATAGCATGGACTTTCTTGTAATCTTAGTCATAAGCTAAGGAAGGAAGGATTACAAAATTCTGCCAATTTACGATCATTGATGGAGACCTTAAAAGGTCCTAATAAATGCTTTATATAATATGGAAAACCATGTATGAGAGACATGTGCCATGAGTCTTAGGAAAAGACATTTGAAATTGCACTTAGAGGTAGTAATGCTATACGGAAACAAAATCTTTACTATGAAATCTCACTCAGCTGAAAGGGGAAATCCACAACAGGGCTGAGTTAATGTTGAAAGGGCTTCCTAGACCAGCTACTTACCTCTTTATAATTATCTAGGAATAAATACTTTGGAGCACCTACTATGTAACCTCTTGTGAAAAATACACAGAGGTGAGGTTGTAAAATACGGAGTTTCAGGAGGAAAAAAAAGCTTTGGAGGAAGACAGACCTGCATTTCAAACCCAATTCTATCACTTAGGAGCTGTTGCTTTGGGGCATATTCATTAACCTCTCTGAGCTTGAGTTTCCGCATGTAAAATGTTGACGATAACCCTACCTCACATGTTCCTTCTAAGGTTTAAACAAGATAAGGTGTTCAAAGTGCCGAGCACAGTGCTTGGCACAGAATGAATAGTAAATGGTGACTGCCATCTGTTGACATGTATTTAACACAGCTGGCACCAGGTATGACTAGTGTCAAATGAGAAGCATACACAGAAAAACTGTTAGGAATTAAATTGTGCTTATAGTGTTCATAGATAGATTGTACTAGCTATCCAAGGAGTAACATATCCTCATCCCCTGTCTTCTTCCTCTACATATTGTAACCTCCTTGGGAGGTGGCTCACACCTGTAATCCCAGCACTTTGGGAGGCTGAGGTGGGTGGATCATTTGAGGTCAGGAGTTTGAGACCAGCCTGGCCAACATGGTGAAACCCCGTCTCTACTAAAAATACAAAAATTAGCTGGGTGTGGTGGGCCATGCCTGTAGTCCCAACTACTCAGGAGGCTGAGGCAGGAGAATTGCTTGAACCCAGGAGGCAGAAGTTGCAGTGAGCCAAGATTGTGCCACTGCACTCCAGCCTGGGTGACAGAGCAAGACTCCTCAAAAAAAAAGAAAGAAAAAAAACAGTAGGAACATTTCTTACTTCACCTTCATATCTTCCTAGCACGTAAAATAATACTGCATCTACAGCAGATCCTGTAATACATATTAAATAATATCTGATCTATGTGCTTTCTGTGAGTAGGTGATTGCCTCTTGGAAAGCAGAAACAATGTCCAACTAAAAAAAAAGTTTCATTACTATTGAGTACAAACTAGAACTAAACAAGGAACAAATGGAATCTAGTTTACCAGCTTTTCTCAGATCCTCATTCTCCTCATGCAATATGCCATAACTGTGTGGTTTGAGGTTAGAAGCTGATAATTTACCCATTATGTGCCAGGCACCTTGTACCATCTAGCCTAATTTTCTAATAATCCATGTGGGGTAGATACTGGTATCTCCATGGTACAGATGAGAAGCTGATGCTTAAAGAGTCTGAGACACTTGCCTAAAGTCATGCAGCTAAGTGCCAGTGCTTAGATTTAATTCTAGAACAGCCTGCTGCCTCCTCCCACAGGACACCGCCTCTTGTTTCAGCTATAGGACTGTGGTGTGGAGAAAGACATCAGGACAAGGCCAATGTCCTGGGAATGGTAGTAGGGTCTTTTTTCTGCATGTCTTTCCTTGTGATTCCTGAGGAGCTGAGGAGGCTACATCACCAGGACTTTCCCCGGCATCTGCCTTATCCAACTAGGTGACAAGAGCACAGACAAACCATTGTTTAAGTTAAATTCTAGCTTTTAAGTTCATATGTCAGTGTTCATGCAGAAATGTGAAATGCCTTTTACATGAGTAAGAACTCTTCCCTGAATAGTCAGGACTTTTCTGCGAATTTATAGGATTTTATTACACAAAGTGTTAAAATAAGTCAGGAAAAAATTCCTTTGAAAACTTGCAAAGATGAACGTATGCAAATGTTCCAAAGTCTATTGCTGCTAGGAATAAGAGCAACAGAGAAAATTCATTTGTTTGTTGCTTCCTTGATATTTTAATTACATCTTCTATATCCTCCATACCCCATCCAACATTTTCTTAAATCCAACAATATTTATTAAAAATAAAATAAAAAATTTAATCTACACATAACAGCCTTATTACAAAATAATTATTAAATGTTAAGAACCACAATTTGGTTTTGGTTGGAATGAAAAATAATCTTTTAAAGTGCCTGATAGGTGGGACATGGTGGCTCACGCCAGTAATCCCAGCTCTTTGGGAGGCCAAGGTGGGTGGATCACCTAAATTCAGGATTTCTAGACCAGCCTGGCTAACGTGGTGAAACTACATCTCTACTAAAAATACAAAAAATTAGCCGGGCATGGTGGTGGGCACCTGTAATCCCAGCTACTTGGGAGGCTGAGGCAGGAGAATCACTTGAACCTGGTGGGCGGAGGTTGCAGTGAGCCGAGATCATGCCATTGCACTCCAGTCTGGGAAACAAGAACAAAACTCCATCTCAAAAAAAAAAAAAAAAAAAAGAGTGCCTGATAAATTTGTTTTCTTATGAAGTTTTGTGACAATCATCATTTTAACTCTGTTTACCAAATAGCATTTTGAGCCTGCAAGTCTGCCAGAAAACTACATTGAATGCCTAGTTTTCTACATGACCTTGGATAGTTTATTATATTTCAGAACACTTTGGTTGTCTGGTATGAAGCGTATTTGGTTTTCTTCTACTCTTGCTGAAGGCAAACTCATTTTTTTTCCCAAAAAGTACGTTACATAATTATTGAACTCCTGGAAGAAAATTAGAATATTTTTAATGAAGTGCTATTATGGATAACAATTCCTGTGGAGTTTGATCAAGCCTCACCTTTAGGCAAAAGTATATTTAGTTTACTGTTTGCTTCTTGAAAGTCCTCTCCCCACTCATCCCACCCTATCTCCAGTAGAGGTATGTGAATCCTTATAACAGTCTTAAGGAGTAGATGTTAATTCCATTGTATAGGAGATAAAACTAACACCTAGGGAGTTTAAGTATTGTGCCTGAAATCATACAAAGCTGAATGGCAAAGTTGGGGGGTTAAACCACCTATATCTGACACCAAAATCCAATCTTTTCACCTACAGCATGACTTTCTTAGCATTCCCTTAGTTTTCTCTCAAAGGTTTTCTCTTGACATCTCACTGAGTGGTGGGCTGTTTGATGATTCAAATATAATGGAGTTCTAAGGATATCAATCCCTGCTGTCACCAAATGACTCTCAATTGATTATTGATTTCAATTGATTATTGACATCTCAATACTGAGTTCCCCCCAGCACCAGGAGCAAGAGCATAGCATTTAACAAAAGAAATGACAAATAGGAGAAATTACAAATAATATTTAAGCCACAATTTTTACTCATTCTTTTCTTATTTTCTCAAAATATTTGACAAGTGATAGTCCACACTCTTTGTGTATCAGGATCTCTGGACATTTATAAGGCAAAGTCAGTTGCTGGTCATGAATAGCAACTCAAACAATCCAAGCTTCATGTGGTTAGTATTCTGCCAGCTTGAGGAAACTTGTCTTTGGCCACAAATAAAAGAAAAGTAGTCCCAAAATGTAAGTGGCTGCCTATGATTACTCATTGCCTTTGAATAGTGGTTACTTTTCATGGTATACAACTACAAAATCATTTACATAAAATCCAGTGTAAGAGCTGATTAAATCAGCATCACTTTGTAAACCAAGTGAACAGACACAGAGCTGAAATTCAGACCCCAGATGCTGCAAAAAATAAAAATAAATAAAGATGCTTTAGAATGCCTGGCTCAGTCCCCGATGTGAGATTTCACAAAAACAAGTTTCTGTTTCACAGAAACAACCCATAGCGTACTTGCTGAAGAAATTTCAGAGAACAGGAAAGGAATTTGGTCTGACATAATTTTAGGTACAGAAGTGTGATGTTAAGGTAACAGCATAAGCTCTTGTTTTGATTGTGTCTGTTATCACATGTAAGAACTATAGTTTCAAAGCTCAGGCTAAGGTGGTTGCAAAAGAGGTTTAAGCAGTGGACAAGCAGTTGTACTAGACCAGGAGAACCAAATAAAACTTTTTCACAGATCCCTAGCGGTTGGTGGCAATGTCTCTGACAACCTGGAGTAAGATTAGGAAGAAGAGTGCTGCGGTGCATATGTGCATGTTTTCTCGTGTAAGATTCCAGCTACTCTTTCTGGGAAAGACTGCCCTTTGCAGTGAAATGATAACATTCCTAAAATTTTAGGAGTTAAAATCTCTTTTCTTCAAAATGATGAAGATAGTAGGATGCATGTATTTTCTCTTTTTTTTTAAATGTCCTTACTTAATTAAATTACTAGTTGGCTACTGTTAAGAGGTAACTTGTGTCCCCACAACAGATATTGAAGTCCTAATCCATAGTATCTATGAATGTGGCCTTATTTGGAAATAGTGGTTTTGCAAATGATCAAGTTTCGAGGAGGACATTAGGGCGGGCCTTAATTCAAAACTGGTGTCCTTATCAAAGGGGGGAAATTTGGACACAGAGACAGATGTATACAAAGAGGAAGATGATGTGAACACACAGGGATAATGCCATCTACAGGCCAAGAAATGCCTAGGAATGCCAGAAAACTACCAGAAGCTAAAAGAAGCATGGAACAGATTATCCCTCCCAGTCCTCAGTAGAGACCAGCCATGCTGACTCCTTGATCTCAAACTTCCAGCCTCTGGAGCTGTGAGACAGTAAATTTCCATTCAGCCTCCCAGCTTGTGGTAAATTGTTACAGCAGCCCTAGGAAGCTAATACAGCCTTCTTAGGTCAAATTCTTATTTTTGTTTTTATTTGTTTTGCTTTTTGAAATTCTACTAGTTCTTAAAATCACAGAGTCTGAAAACCCTTATCAGGGGTGGCTGCAAGGTCCCATCCAACCCTAAGATTTTATGATATTTTACACTGCAACAGCTCTTTTCTAATTTTTTGACTAGGCGTTAGTGTTCCTCCAGGACTGGAGCTTTTCAGACTCTCCTTGACATAGCAGAGTACAAACAAGCACAACATTTAGGTGTTTCAGACCCAAACCTCAGAAAATATCCCACAATATGGCTTGATACTCTAAATGCGGACGCTGGATTTCTTTCCCTGTAGTTTGAGTAGGAGTAAAACTCTAGGCACTCCTTGTATAGGATGTAAAAGTTAGATGTGCCTCCACCCATGGATCCGATGAGGAACGGTGTTTCTCAGAAGCTTAGGGATAGGTGCCTGAGGTCTGTGGAATGCCTCTTCCTTTTTATATTTGTATTATCAAACAGCCCACCACTCAGCGATCTTGAGACCCCATTCTCCTTTCCTTTGTCCTCCCAGGCAAGCCACATAAGAGGAGGTTAGGGACAGTGAGGTATGTTTTATCTGATTATGCTAGAATGGACTGGTGTCACGTTTCCATTGCTTGAAGGGGTTGAAGTGTTCTTTAGCTTGAAGAAAATCTAACCGGCAATCCATTCACTCATTTATTCATTTGTGAATTCATTCAATGAATAGTAAAAAAGAGGAGTTCTAAGGATATCAATCCCTGCTGTCACCAAATGACTCTGTAACTACAATAACCACTAAGTGATGAGAACCTCTACACTCGTTGAATAGAGGAGAACACATGGGATCAAATAATTGAACCACAGCTGATGGTCCTGTAGCTGATGAATGTCAGCAACTTGACCTCAGTTCTTTATGACTCCCACGTGTCTGCTGTTTCCATTCTATCAAGCTGCCTGCCGGTACAACCCACCAAACTGGCATATATCATAGTATCATAAGACATGTCTCCCCTTCAGGAGCTCATTTCTTCCAGTCCTCTTTACCTCCAGCCAAGGTCCATCACTTCACAAAAACCTGGTTAAAAGCTCACCTGCTCCAGGAATGTTTCCTGGTTTCCACCTTTACTCAGTCAACCCTTCAGCACCTAGAACTTAAATTGTGAAATAAGTTTGTTTGTTTGTTTTGCATTTATTGAGATGCTGTGCTGTTATTGACTTCAACATGTTTTTGTTTGTTTTGTATCTCCCTAAAATATCATCAGTTCTTCAAAGAAAAAGGCTGCATTTCCTTGTTTCTAGTCGCAACCTTTCTGCCAAGGAGCTATACTACTTAATCTATTTGAACATATCACTTAATGTATTTGAACATGTGGTCCTCACTGATTTAAAAAAAAAAAGTGCGGGTTGGGAAGTGGGTAATTGGAAAGAGGGTCTCTATGGATATTTTTTACCTTAATAGTGTGTATTTAGTGTCTCCTATGCATCCCAGTCCTTTGCTGGCTCGGGGAATTGTCCATTTGAGGCTTGTTGCCCAGCATCCTCATGTGAGGGGAACTGTGGTCTTATCAATAAGGACTTCTCCCACATCCCTGCTGGGCAACCCAGGCCAATTCTACCGAGTATGAACTTGAGCAACACACACTGATGTCCATCTTGGTCTTCCTGTTTTTCTCCTTTACCCTTTTCTTTGGTATTCCGCCATAACTACAACTCCAGATCAAGATGGTAGATTCTTCTCCACAGCCTGCTCATCTCTACAGACATCACTCCTTCTTCCTAAAATGCTCATATACTCCCTGCCCTTTGGTTAATTCCTGCTCCTCTAAGACTTCATTATTCCTCATCTCCTCTCAAATGCCTTCCTTGACCACCAGTCTTCCATCAGCGCTGCTGCTACAACTTGTTAAAATATTTACCCCTCTGCACTGTAACTGCATCCTGCAGAAAGAACATAGTGTAGTGGTCATGAGCACAGTCTCTTGGTTTCAGACTGCTCAGGCTGATAATCATCACTGTGCCACTTATTAGCTATGTACCTTGGAAAAGTTAGTTCTTTCTCTGTTCCTCAGTTTTCTCCTCTGTGAAATGAGGGTAATAGTAGTATTTATATTCTGGAGTTTTTTGAGGCTTAAGTAAGTTAATGCATAAAAGCACATAAAATAGTGAACATATTACCTAGTTAATAATATACAGTGATATAATCTCATGTTCCTTTTTCCCTCTAAAATCTCAAAAAAGGAGATACAATTTTCTTATAACATCAAAGTTGTAATGTCTTAAGATCTCTGTTTTATGTTCCTCTTTCTTAACTATTGCCTCTTTCATCACTCACCTCCCATCTGAGCATCCTCTCTTTCCTTCAATTGCCTGGTGTAATAATACTCACCTACCTTAGCCTGATGCTTGAAGAATGCTCCAAGAAATGGACTATTCTCATGTAAAGGGAAAGGATTGGATTTGTTGCTGAAAGATTAAAAGGCATAATATATGCGAAAATGCTCCAGGTAGAATCTGTCTCAGGAACAGCTTGTGAATTCATTAGAGGAATGTTTATTAAACATCTGTTCTGTTCCTAGCATTATGTTACTGGGTGCTGGGGATTCAGTCCATGCTTTCCTACTGTTTACTTTCTAGTGGGGAATAGAGACAATTACACATACAGTTGTGATACAATGTAAGGAGTAGTGTTGGAGGGAGAAAAAAACACTATGGTAACTTGCGGTGCATATATATAATTCACTCCAGGAAAAGGAGAAGGCTTCCCAAAGGAAATGGCACCCAGACTGAGTCTCAAAGCATGAATGAAAATTGATCAGCCTTGGAAGAGGAGAAGAGTATCCCAGGCTAACAGGAAATCTCATGAGAGAAGACATAGAAGCATGAATCACTAATGTGTTTTGAAGCAATTGCGAGGAGTTCTGAGAGAGTGAGGGGTTAGAGGAGATCGGCATGAGCCAGATTATATGGTGCTTTTATGCTTCTGCTTGGATTTTACTCTGCAGGATTTTACTCTTAAGGAGCTTTTCAAGAGTTTTAGGGAGGGAACAAACTATATTTGCGTTTTAATACTAGTAGTTGTGTGAAGGGTAAGTTGCAGGGGACTAGAGTAGAAACAGAAATCAGTTTGTAAGTTTGTTACAATAACCCCCATAAAAATTCTAAGTACTGGAACTAAGGGAGATAAGCAAATAAAAAGGCTGGTGAAGAGATTAGGAGAGAAAATAGATAAAAGTTCACACCAATTGTCATAGGGTGTAATTGTACTATATCCTTCAATGACTCAGTATTAGACTCTTCAATACTTCACTAGACTTTCTGGATGCAATGACTGTAATGGTAGGAATTTTGAATATGTCAGAAGCAACCTGTGAGTTATAAGGATTCTGAAAACACCTCAGCCACACTTCAGTGACACTAGCCTTTCCCACAGAGGTGCAAGCTTGAACTAAAAATCCTAAAGCTACCAATTTTCTTCCTTATTTTCTTCAGCATGTTGTTGTTGTTGTTTTGATACAAAGCTTGTTTCAGATTGCCTTTACTTTTATCTTTATTTTTGTCTTATTTTACTAAATGATTTAACTTTAATTTATTATCTTAAAGACAACTGCCCCTATTTCTTTGCTGGGTGACTGCAAAGCCCCCAGCTCCTATCATGACCATGTTTCCTCCTCTGTCAGTGGTCAGGCTGTTGGAGTTGGGGAGAAGGGTTGTTCTTACTATGTATACAATAGGGCTGGACCTTGAAGGACAGCTGCTTTGTATTCTCATTCTGAGTGTCAGCCTCTTTTACATGCAGGAACAAATGATTGAGTGCTTCTGGCTCTACATGGGAAATGTAGATTGAACTCCTAGAGACTATTTCAGTATGCTTTTATATCTCTTTTGTTGGCAATTTTATATCATAGTTATATTAATATACAAATGATGAATTTAGGGAGGAAAGAGGTTGTAAACACAGTGTGTTGAGCATTTCTTTAAAGATCCTATTTCTTTCTTGTCCAAGGTGAGATACAAAATGTAATGTATGCAGCTTGGCACGTCATTAAGACAGGTATGGCCTTTCAGCTCTATATTTCATTTTGAAGGCAGAAGAGGAATGAGAGAGCAAAGCACAGCCTTCTGTAGAGCACCCCCATTATACAGAACTTAGTGTACTCTATGAAGAATGTCACACATGCACTGGGAGGTGATCATAATGCATGAACCAATTTATCTTGGATAAACCTCTCCAAGCCCAAGTTACAAAGCAGTGAGGGTCGGGACTTGATTGTCCTGCTATTTGATTATTTATTGCAAGTATGTATGATGGACCAGTAGGAGGAAACAGATAGGAGTGTCTTAGACATACTACAAGGGTATGGCCCAGAAATTATTGTTTAGTGAGGTTCAAATGGACTTCTCCTGGGAGAAACCATGCCGTATGTGGTAAGACTGATGTCCAAGCCCATAGGAAAAACAGGAAGAGAAAACCCCTTAGTCTCCTGGCTGATCCCCAGAGATCTCATTCTGAGTTTAGAGGTTTAAGTGCTGGCCTGAAACTTGGGACACTGTTGTATGTGGACTAAAGTTAACTGCTTTTGGAGTGGGGCAGGCTTCTGTCTTGTTCCGCAAATGCTCACAAATCTAAGCTGTCCCTAAATTCGCAGAGTGGGACTAAAGGAGCTGTAAGACAACATGTCATCATCAGCTGTTATGTGGAGGTTGGATATGAAGAACAGGAATTGTGAAATATGTTGGTTTCAACCAAGAGTTTATTTGGGCTTCCCTGGATATTGTGTTGGTAAAAAGAGAGATTATGTCCATTAACATACTACCACGAAATTAAGTTGTATTATAGTAGAAATAAGAAATCAGAGGAATCCATTGTCAATTGATGTTGTGCCAACTCCCAAAATAGTTATTTGTATTAACTGATTTATCCACCTTTTTGGAATACCAATTATGTGCCAGATGCTGCACTGGCACCATGATTATTGTGAAGAGTAAAGGCAGTACCTACCTTCAAAGAATTTACAGTTTAAGGAATATGTGATAGTATAACTATTTAATCTAGGAGATTCTGAGACAGGTGTTCGCTTCAAAAGGAAAAGCTTTTGAAAAATCATGAAGGCAACTGTGTACCTACCACATACAGCATTGGTAATGTTTAGGAAATGAGACAAAAGTCAATCTTCTGTTTACTTTATCCCAAACATAATTTTGGATTTTAAACATAAGATGGAATAAGGATTTCACTACAAAAAGGATAGGGGAAAGTAAAGAGAAAAACCAATTTATTAAACTTCAAAAATATCAACCTAAATCAAAGCTCAGGGCAGAGATTTGAGGAGAGAATAGAGACTCAAACAGCTTCTCTGTACCTTCGCCTACCTCAATCAAGAGTTAACCAAAGTAAGATGATATCTGAAATATCAGTTATTACTGACAGTGAAGGTATAGACTCTCCACCCGAAAAAAATATATTTTCACAGAAGAAAACCTTCCTTAAAAAAGGAAGAAAAGATACCTATAAGTCAATTTTTAAAAATAACAATAATTACTGCCACCACAATAATAATAATAATAAAGAAATGTCCAAATAGGGAGAATAAGACAAAGTTATCAGTAGAATTTGCACCACTGAAAAGGCAATAAGACTCTACAGCTTTTATTTCAGCTGCCTCCACAGGGTAGTAGACCAGGTAAACCTGAGGGAGGAGATTGTCAGGTGCCATGCAGTTCTACACGGTTCCATGAGGTTCACCAACCTCTGCTGAAAAGGTACCACATGTCTGGCAACTGGCCATAGGCAGTAGGTGGTATAAAGATGAATGAGTCACTATCTGTATCTTGAAGACATGAGAAAAACAACACTCAGTTTCATGGAGAAGCAGACAGGTGCTCAGCTACAACAGTAAAGGTCACACTGTGGTAAGTGCTAGAATCAAGACAGAAAGCCCAAAAATCTAACAGATTTGGAGAGAAAAGAGAGAGCAGTCTTTCTTGATGATTAGAAATACTTCACAGAAGAGGGTGGAAAACAGTGTTGAGTTCCAGAAAGAGAGGAAAGGCATCAAAGGAATGGCACAGGGTAGGAAAGTACAACGGATATTCAGAAAACACCAGAAAGTTCTGTGTAGTTGGTTAGGGCAGGAGGCAGAGCTGACTTATGTACTGGACAACTTATTTACCAAATCAAAGATTTGGAACTGAAATCCACTAGCAAGTGGCAGTTAGTGAATCAGAGAGGGGGATATTGAGCCTAAGAAAAGAGAAACACTCATAATACCTGTAGTGGTTGAATGCTGGCCCCCCAAAAGATATGCCTCATGTCCTAATTCCCAGAACCTGTAAAAGTTAGCTTATTTGGAAAAAGAATCTTTGCATATATAATAGTTAAGATCTTGAGATGAAAAGATCATCTAGGATTATTCAGCTGGGTCCAAAATCCAGTAACAAGTGCCCTCATAAAGAAAGCAGCGGGAGATTTGAGACAGACACAGAGGGGAAGGTGTTGGGAAGACGAAGGCAGAGATTGAAGTAATGTGACTACAAGCCAAGGAACACCAAGGAATGCCAACAGCCAGCAGAAGCTGGAAGAGGCAAGGAATGAATTCTCTTCTAGAGCCTTCAGAAGGGGTGTGACCCCCACTGTCACCTTAATTTTAGGCTTCTGGTCTCCAGAACTGGAAGAAAATAGTTTTGGGTAGTTTTAAGTCATCAAAGTTACGGTAATTTATTACAACAGCCCTGCAAAAGCAACATAACACCTCAAAACTAATCATTATAAGTGAGATAGTAATGACTAACATAGATATAATGCCTTTCGATTTACAAATCTTCATACAGATAATTTTATTTTATTCTCATGACAAAACAATAGGTAGCTATTATGGTTTCTTTTTCCATTTATTGTTGAGGAAACTGGGCTTCAAAGAAATAAAATCACCTTCTTAAGTTAATTCAAACTTCTATCTCTATCTCCCTGTTTCACTACGAACCCATGCTTCTTTGGTAATGAATCAGTCCTCACAGCTACCACTTTTCCCACTCATACATGGTTGACAGCTTTAAATGGCATCCAAGAGGCTTTTGCAGGCCCAGACTGGGGAATAAACCAGAGGAGGAGGGAAAAAGAGAGAGGGAACCAAAAGGGATCACAATTAGGGTATTCTAAATAAGGATAAAAACAGCCCTTTTCCAATTATCCTGGGTTTCATCTACTTACTCTTGTAATACTGGGTAAGATTTCAAACTCCTTGAATCTCAGTTTTCGCTTCTGTAAAATGAGCGTAAAAATTCTTCCCTCGGTTGGTTTAAAGATTAGATGAGTGATATGGTTTTGCTGTGTTCCCAGCCAAAACTCATCTTGAATTGTAACTCCCACAATTCCCATGTGTTGTGGGAAGAACCCAGTGGGAGGTGATTGAATTATGAGGGTGGATCTTTCCTTCATTGTTCCTGTGATAGTGAATGAGTCTCATGAGATCTGATGGTTTTAAAACTGGAGTTTCCCTGCACACATGCTCTCTTTGCCTGCCCGCCATCAATGTAAGATGTGACTTGCTCCTCCTTGCCTTCTGCCATGATTCTGAGGCCTCCCCAGCCACATGGAACTGTGAGACCAATTAAATCTCTTTATTTTGTAAATTTCCCAGTCTCTATGTCTTTATCAGCAGTATGTCTTTATCAGTAGTGTGAAAACAGACTAATACAGTAATTGGTACCAGTAGAATTGCTGAAAAGATACCTGAAAATGTGGAAGTGACTTTGCAACTGGGTAACAGCTGGAGAGGTTGGAACAGTTTGGAGGGCTCCGAAGAAGACAGAAAATGTGGAATAGTGTGGAACTTCCTAGAGACTTGTTAAATGGCTTTGAGAAAAACACGGATAGTGATATGAACGATAAAGTCCAGGCTGAGGTGGTCTCAGATGGAGATGAGGAACTTTTTGGGAACTGGAGCAAAGGTGACTCTTGTTATGTTTTAGCAAAGAGACTGGATAAATTTTTCCCCTGCCCTAGAGATTTGTGGAACTTTGAACTTGAGGAAGATGATTTAGGGTATCTGGTGGAAGAAATTTCTAAGCAGCAAAGCATTCAAGATGTGACTTGGGTGCTGTTAAAGGCATTCAGTTTTATAAGGGAAGCAGAGCATAAAAGTTCAGAAAAGTTGCAGCCTGACAATACAGTAGAAAAGAAAATCCCATTTTCTGAGGAGAAATTCAAGTTGGCTGCAGAAATTTGTATAAGTAGTGAGGAGTGAATGTTAATCCCCAAGATGATGGGGAAAATGTCTCCAAAGCATCTCAGAGGTCTTCACTGCAGCCCCTCTCATCACAGGCCTGGAGGCCTAGGAGGAAAACATGGTTTCCTGGGTTGGGCCTAAAGTCCCTGTGCTGTGTGCAACCTAGGGACTTGGTGCCCTGTGTCTCAGCTGCTCCAGTTGTGGCTTAAAAGGGCTAACATAGAGCTCAGGCTGTGGTTTCAGAGGGTACAAGCTCCAAGCCTTAGCAGCTTCCACATGGTGTTGAGTCTGGGAGTGCACAGAGGTCAAGAATTGGGGTTTGTGAACCTCTGCCTAGATTTCAGAAGATGTATGGAAACACCTGGATGCCCAGGCAGAAGTTTGCTGCAGGGGTGGGGCATTCATGGACAACCTTCTGCAGTGCAGAAGGGAAACGTGGGGTCAGAGCACCCACACAGTGTCCCTACTGGGACACTGCCTAGTGGAGCTGTAAGAAGATGATCACCATCCTCCACACCCCAGAAAAATAACTCCACTGACAGCCTGCACCATGCACCTGGAAAAGCCTCAGACACTCAACATCAGCCCATGAAAGCAGCTGGGAGGGAGGCTGTACCCTGCAGATCCACAGGGGCAAAGCTGCCCAAGTCTATGGGAATCCACCCCTTGCATCACAGAGACCTGAATGTGAGACATGGAGTCAAAGGATATCACTTTTGAGCTTTAAGATTTGACTGCCCTGCTGGATTTCGGACTTGTATGGGGCCTGTAACCTCTTTGTTTGGCCAATTTGTTTCATTGGGAGTGACTGTATCTACCCAACGCCTGTACCCTCATTGTATCTAGGAAGCAACTAACTTGCTTTTGATTTTACAGCCTCATAGGAACATTGTCTCATTGTCTCAGATGAGACATTGGACTGTGGACTTTTCAGTTAATGCTGAAATGAGTTAAGACTTTGGGGGACCGTTGGGAAGGCATGATTGATTTTGAAATGTGAGAACAAGAGATTTGGGAGGGGCCAGGAGTGGAATGACATGATTTGACTGTGTCCCCACTCAAATCTCATCTTGAATTGTAACTCCCACAATTGCCACATGTCATGGGAAGAACCTGGTGGGAGGTGATTGAATTATGGGGGTGGCTCTTTCCTGTGCTGTTCTCATGATAGTGAATGAATCTCATGGGATCTGATGGGTTTAAAAATAGGAGTTCCCTGTACAAGCTCTCTCTTTGCCTGCCACCATCGATGTAAGATGTCACTTGCTCCTCCTTGCCTTCCACCATGATTCTGAGGCCTCCGCAGCCATGTGGAACTGTGAGTTCCATTAAGCCTCTTTCTTTTGTAAATTTCCCAGTCTCAGTTATGTGTTTATCAGCAGCGTGAAAGCAGACTAATACAATGAGCTATGTATTTTTTCAAAACTTTGAAAACTGTAAGGACAATGCAAAATGTGAATTATAATTATGAGAGTAAAGGGAAATGGTGCAGAAGAGTGGTACAGATGTAACAGTATATTAGTATCACCTGGGGAACTTGAAAAAGTCATGGATGCCTACATTCTACCACAGAATTATTAAATCAGAATCTCTAGGAGTAGGCCTCAAGCATCATTATTTTTAAAAAGCATCCCAAATCAGTCATATAACTGCAGCCAGTTTTTGAGAACTCCTGCAGGAGTGGGAAAAAGTGAGCTCTGGCATCAATTGATCTAGGCATAAATTCCATATAGTAATTTTATAATTTGTATGTTGTAAATTGTGTGATCTTGGGGAAATTACTTTAAAATAGGAATAATAATACTTGACTCATAATGCTGTTGTAAGGATTGAATTAAATGTGTATAAAAGTGGGATAGTAAGTTCAAGTTAGTTTGGTTTTCCCCATTCTGTTCATATCTAGAAGCCATTGGAAAGACAAAAGGAAAGAAGGGAGAGGGAGAGAGTTAGCATTTGACATATACATGCATTTCCACAAATTGGCTCCAAATTGCATTTTCTTAATTTGAGGTAAGTTCATATACAAATGTAGCTTTTGCATTATGAATGCAGATGTTAACAAATGCAATCATCATATAAAGCTATCTTCTCATAAAATTAATAGGTTCCCAGGGGTTACATAATTCAGATTAACTGTAAAACCAAGTGTTTCCTCATTAATCAGTGCCTCAGGGAAGTGCCAATTGTTTCCTGTCTTAGCAAGTTGTATTAGATTAGAGTCACAAGACATCAGTTCACTAAATGTGAGGTGCCTATAATGACCAAATGTCACTCACCAAATGGTAGAAAAGTTCAAATATTGGTAACAATATGGTAACAGCTTTTGCTGTTGTTTCTGTTTTAGCTATGGAAAATCACCTCTACATTGCAAGGCATTTCAGGGTCCAAACTAGCATTTTCATCTTCATTCCTTAGTCTGAAATGGGTTGGGTTACAGGATGAAGGGCATACACTAGCTTATGCAATATCTTCAGAATATTAGAGATTAGGGGATAATGAGAATTACAAGGACAGTGGCGTCAGCTGGTAGCTGTTAGTGTCATAGGTAACAGAGAAAAAGAACGGACAAGCTCTACTGTCAATCAGGACATGATGCGAAAGCCAGAAGCCTTCAAAGAACCATTTGCCATTCAAAAAGCAGCTTTTGGTATGCTACTGGACTAGTGGAAATTGAGCCTGCTCATGGCACATCAAGTAATTGTGTGACTGGGTTGCTCATCATGAGCTCTTTACTGTCAGATCTTCCAAGTCAGTAGTTTGGGCAGGCACATCAGTAACACATCATAAAATGAATGGTACTTTTGCGATCAGGCATGAGCACGTCCGGGGGAGCAACTAAATTACACAAATTGGCAGCTAAGTCCCACATATTACTTAACTTGTTAAACCAATGTGTCTCCCTCAGTTCACACCTGAGACCTCACAGAGAGTTCCCATAACCAGCTGTCAGGGGATTAAAAACCCAGGTCTGTTTCAGAGATGGGTGGCTCAATATTTCATGTGAGCTGAAAGTGGACTGCTTGTGCAACACAGCTCCACCCAGGGTGGCCAGGAAAGAGAGTAGTGAGGGGAAATTGTCACTACTGCGGGCAGAGCTTCAAGAAGTACATCCATCAGGCCATCAGCTTGTGTAGACAGTGTGAGTGGAGCAGGTTCACTGTTGACCCTCTGACCATATTGTCTCTCCCTTCAGTTCATGCAAGACAGGCTTCCAATAGTCGGCACTTGCATTCCTTTCATCCTCTGATTAATTATACCCACTTTGTCTGCTAGTGCAATAGGCCGGAAGTGTTGGAAATGAGTACCTCCCAGGGTGTGGAATACATAGAGGCAAGGTGTCCCCGAGGAGACAATTATTTTATAACAAAGATTGTAGAGAATTCCCAGCGTATCATGACGATAAGCATCTGAATGATTTTTTGGTCAATTTTTCTGCTCTTTTAAAATCATCTACACAATCCCATTATTGCCAGAACCTGAGGCAGAGATTTCCCAGTGCTCTAATCTGGATGCCACTGCTCTTAGGAGCAGCTCTCAGCCAATGACTGACCCACCAGGACAGGAGGCGGTGTACTGATACCTCAGCTCCTTCTCCCCTGGAGCAGGATAACTCTGATGCTTGCATCTGTACTGGCTCCCAGAGTTTCCTCAGTAGGATTGAGCTCCAAGTACACTAAGTGATAACTGACTCAATAATGCACCCATTATTGGCTACTTTCCCTTCCTGTTTCACTTTCCCATTCCCCTGTTGGACTTTCCTCCACCATCTAAATAACCTATTTGTATTCAGATCCTTGTCTCAAGATCTGCTTCTATGTGAACCCAATTAAGTCAGGGGTCTATAAGAATAGTAAATGCACATGTCTTTTGCCCCAAGATTTCCACTTCCAGGAATTTATCCTGAAGTCATACTCACAAATGCCCCCAAAGGCATGATCTTTGTAATAATAGTATTAAACATCATTAAGTCCTTACTATATACTAGGCATTAAAGCTTTTTTTCATGTCATATCTCCCTTAATACTCAGAAAGCCCTATGCAATTACAATTACATATCCATTTTTACATAAGAGAAAAGTGAGGCATACAGAGGTTGACCAGCTTAAGAGTATAGGAGCTAGTAGTGCAGAGCTAGGATTCAAAACCTGGAAATCTGCTTTCAAGGCCCATCCACTCACTCTCTGTATAAGTATGCACATGAGGATGCTTATTTCTGCATTGTTTATTACAGCTGGAAACCATCCAAATGTCAATAGGAGGATGGTTACATAAATTATGGGATGTCATATAATAAAATATTTAGAGCTACTATAAATAAAGCTTATGTACTAATATAGAAAGAAGTCCAAGATATTAAGTGAAAAATGCAAGGTGCAAAACACCAAATTACACAGGCTTCCAATCTTGCAAAGCCCAGAGAGCTATGTGTACGTGTTTATTTCTGTGCGTGTTAACCATCACAGGTAATAGTTGTTCCCTTAAGAGAAGCCTGTGCTTTAAGCATGAGAGGGAGACATACTTTACACCGAAAGCCATTTTTTATTGTGTTAATGTAAGTATATATTACTCTTTCAAAAAGCCATATGAAAAATATTGTGTAATCAAGCTATATATGAATTTACATGGAAGGAGTAATTCATTCTTCCTGGAAGAGTCTCAGAAGGCCCCATAAAAGGACATACTGTGTGAGTAAATGCAGAAGATCTCTCCCAGCAGCAGTATTTTTGAAGCTCCTCAAGTGTTAGAGTTCACAAGATGTTGGGTAACTGTACAGTTTGTTGTGTGGAGTTGGTAGGAAATGAGGCTAGGAAGGTTGAGATAAGATAATTTGTAGATACACTGTCTCCCAACTGAAGTGAAATACACAGGTCTGTCAATAGTTACTTGAAAAAATATTTTTCTGCGGAGTCTTTATAATATCTTTGAAGGCCACGTGTGCCACATGGGATATTACAAGAAAGGAAAAGAAAAATGTTTCAAGAAGGCTTCCTATAAAGAGTATTAGCTTTCTTCACTCTCGCTCACCTCAGAGGGTTAAGAACCAGAAAGAACTGATTTGAAATGCTTACTTAATCACTTACCCACTATGGGTTCAATGTATTCATCTGTAAAACACATAAGAATACAACCTTCATAAAATTAATGTAAGGATCAATTGAGATAATTCATGCAAAGCAGTTACTATAATACATTGCCTGGGATTAGCAGGCACTCAGTAATCATTGCATGTTACTATTGCTAATAAGTGCTGACAAATAGCAACTGCAACATGATCACAACCTTAATGATATCGTAAGGAACTGAAAACAGTGAACGGAAAGTACTTCTCTAGGAAAATGAAGGTCTACAGTTTTACTCCAAAAGAAAACCCCACACTCAAAATGATCTCATTGGCTTTCTCTGAAGCAAAACCCCGAGTGACACCCAGGTTCTGCCTAAAGCCACAAGGCTGCCTGACAGTGGTGGAGTCTGTCAACCTCAACATATGTGCCATAATCTCTGGTCCACCAATTACACCCAGGTTGGTGAACCATGGCTGATGGTGATTGTGACTTTATTTTTTATTTTATTTTATTTTTCTAGAAATGGAGTCTCACTCTGTCAGTCATCCAGACTGGAGTGCAGCGGCATGATTATGGCTCACTGAAGCCTCAAATGTCTGGTCTCAAGTGATTCTCTCACCTCAGTCTCCCAAGTGACTGGGATTACAGGTATGAGCCACTGACTGTAGCTTTGAATGAATACCTTAAAAAATTCAGAATATTAATTTTGCCTAGGGAAACACAATGATCTAAAAACTGTTCAACCTAACTTTATGTTAAAAAATTATCTCAACCATCATTTCTGCTGAAGACGCTTGCAAAGAGGCAACATTTACAAAACAGAAGAAACAAATTAAGCAAGCATTGGTTAGAAAAAATGTCAATGAGCCATGTTCTGGTTGTAAAATTCTAATTAACCAGCCGGGGCCATGGCTCACGCCTGTAATCCCAGCACTTTGGGAGGCCGAGGCAGGCGGATCACGAGGTCAGGAATTTGAGACCAGCCTGACCAACATGGTGAAACCCCATCTCTACTAAAAAATACAAAAATTATCCAGGCATGGTGGCGTGCGTGTAATCCCAGCTACTCAGGAGGCTGAGGGAGGAGAATCGCTTGAACCCGGGAGGCAGATGTTGCAGTAAGCTGAGATTGCGCCACTGCACTCCAGCCTGGGCGACAGAGCGAGACTCCATTTAAAAAAAAAAAAAAATTCTAATTAACCATAACAAATACCACACATACACATGAATGATATTATGGGTGTCAAATTTATCATTCTAGATTGAGAACCAAAAGTGCTTAATCTGAACAAAGTATCACACTGGTAGACCTGCAGAGAGACAAGCAAACATACTAGATTGGAGACCCTTTTCTTCATACCTCACTGTCAGACTTTTTTTTGTACTCAGTCATACTAATGCATGAAATGTCTCCCCCCACAGTTACAGTGACATTTTTGTTTTCCAAACCAAAAACTGGAGCACATGTTTTGATAAGATCAAATATTCTTACGGGAACAACAGAACACATTGTCTTAAAGAAATATTTTCTCCCCAAGTTTTAGAAATCTGGTAGTACCCAGGTGACAGTTATAGATAGGTTTTTTGTCTGTTCATACTGATCTTGTCCCTCTAAAAATGGCAAGTATTAACCTTTAAATTAAAAGTACTCAGAAAGTGTGAGTTCTCTGAAGACAGGGAAAAAAGTGGGAGAAGACAAAAAATGTAGGATGGCAGAAAGTGACGACATTTTTTTAAGAGGAGGGGAACTAGGAAGATAGGAACTTATAAAATGAAGGTTTTTAGCCAATTCTATTAAAAGCTTAGACAAGGTTAGATTTCATGAGACTGAAAAACTCAGAGGAAATCATGTTACAACGTAACTCGAAATAAAAATTTTATTTGTTTGTTTTGAACTCCACAATGAACAAAATGCCCCAGATGATAAATGTTTATAATCATTTTTCACTTTCAGCACATTGCCTTCATCTTTTATTAAAAATTTCAGGGAGAAAAAGAGATCCACATTTTGTTGCAGACCTATAAAATTTTTTGTACTTTCGTGATCCCAAATATTCACCATCATGATCAAAGAAAAAAATCACTCCCCAGAAAATAGCTGATAATGACATCAGAAATTACTCTCATGTTTCATTGAGATCTAAGCATTTTGTGCTGACTCATAGAAATATTGGTGGACCTGCATGGCCATGGATCAAAGAACTCAAAGTTATGGTAACTCGGTGTTCTTAAGTAGATAACATCATTACAAAATGTTACAAAATTATATGAAATTTTCCCATCTTCTCAAAGTCTACACAGCTTTGAACTCTGATTGCAGGATCTAGGATACCATTCATTTTCTCCTCAATCTAAAGCCTAACTATTCCCATCTTACATATGAAAAGCAAAATAGAGAATGTTTCTGGTCTACGATCTTTGAAAAAAAACTGTAACATAACAGCTCATTTATTGAACTGGTTCAAGTGAAATTTCATATATGTTTATATTTGTTATGGCTCAGTTCAGTGGGATGATAACAGAAGTGATGTGTTCAATGTCCAGTTTATGTTAAATTAAAGGGTTTGTTTTTCATTGCTTTTCTTTCTTTCCTACTGACTATCATATACACATAACAGAAGGGGTTGGAACCACTATTTTAAATCTCAAAATGAAAGGTACATGTACAGAATTTCAGAGCTGCAAGATTGAAAAAGGCCACGTCCTCAACATCATGGAACCAACATATAAGCCCTGTACTACTTACACTCAGTCTGAAACATGCAAAAACCCTTCTATTTTGTCATGTTTTTGTTTTTATTTTCTAGCCTTTATAGATTTATGTTCCAGCATCTTTGTTGAAGAGATGATCTTTCACCATTGAATTGCTTTGGCACTTTTATTGAAAATCAGTTGACCATATAAGTGTGAGACTATTTCTTAATTCCTATTCAGTTTCATTGATCTATATGTCTATCTTTATATCAGTATTACAATGCTTTTTATTTAACTTTAGCTTTATAATAAATTTTGGAGTCAAGTAGTATAAGTCCTTCAATTTGTCTTCTTTTTCGAAAAATTATTTTGGCTACTCTAGCTTTTTGACATTTTCTTATGAATTTTATAATCAGCTTATAGAAAATGCCTGCTGGGATTTTGTTTGAAATGCCTTGAATTATAGATAAGTTTTGAGAGGATTTCCATCTTAGCAATATTTAATTTTTCATTTTGTGAACACAGTATATGTCTCCACTTATTTAGGCCTCCTTTAAATGTTTCTCAGCAATGTTTTGTAGCTTTCAGTGTACCATTTTTTTGTGAATCTTTTACGAAATTTATTCCTATTAATATTTCATATTTTTGATGCTATTATAAATGGTATTGTCTTCTAAATCTAAATTTTTAGTAGTTCATTGCTAGTATACAGAAATGAAATTGACTTGTAAATTTTAACCATGTATTCTACAGCCTTGCTACATTGACTGGTTAGTTCTAGCAGGTTTTTAAAAATTCTTGAGGACTTTTTACATAGATGATGAAGTTGTCTGTGAATAGAAAGTTCGTTTTTAAATGCCTGATCTGTATTCCTTTTATTTCTTATTCTTGCCTTATTATCCTGACTGGAATCTCCAGTAAATGCGAACTGAAGGAGACAGCTTTGCCTCATTCTCAGTCTTGAGAAGAACACATTCAGCTTTTTACCATTGTGTATGATATTAAGCCACAGAATATTATTCATGCCTTTTATTAGGAAAAAGAAGTTCCCTTTAATTCCCAGTTTGCCGAGAGATTTTATCAGGAATAAATATAGATTTTTTTCGATGTTTTTTCTTCATGTATTCAAAAATTATGTGGTTTTTCTTCTTGAGTCTGTTCATATGATGAAGTACCTTGATTTTTGAATGTTAAACAACCTTATTTTTCTGGGATAACTCCACTTAGTCATGATTTGTTATGCTTTATATATATTATTGGATTTGGTTAACTAATTTAACAAAAATGTTTGTGTCTATGTTCATGAAAGATAATGTTATGTAGTTTGCACTCTTGTAACGTCTTTTTTGAGTTTTGGTATCAGAGTAATGCCAGCTTTATAGAATGAGTTGGAAAGTATTCTATGGTCTTCAATATTTTGTTTACTTGACTGCTAGTTTGGCCTTTCTTATAGCATATATAAGTATATATAGTATATATATATAGTACATATAATATACATAATATCTGTATTCTAATATTATGTGTGTGTGAGGGAAATGGATGAATGTGGCTGTAAGGAAACAAGAACAGTACATCTGTTTGGGGATGAATCATTTGAAGGATGAGTTGTGTTTGTTGAATATTCGGAGTTAATGGAAGCCATTGTGCCTCTGTTACCTATAAACTGCAGTTGATATCTAGTCATGAAATTGCTAGGATTTGATTGCGATAACATGTGTAAATCATTTGGCACATTGCTGGAACAGAGTTGGATCTCAGTAAATGGTTGTCATATTTTCTTATAATTATCAACCTCATTCCTGCTATCAATGACATCATCATAACTATTTTCATAATTTCAACCATTTAATAATAAAAATATAAGCATTTCAAAAACAAATTTATAGATGTTTGTCATTAAAAAATTCACATCTCAGACCCCTTACTCTTCTCATAAAACTTGTCACAGGACTCCCAAGGCTGGGATTCTACAAAAGAGCAATATGTGATTATATCTCTGATAGGATTTGATGGGCCTCCTGATCCAAATTATCTACTCAACTGAGGTGCAATACCTAGAGAATCAATCATCCTCTGCTTCAGCTGAGACTGTTTTTAAGTTTGTTAATATATTGAATAATAGCTTCCCAATCATTAGTTAACTGGGATGATTTATGTCAAGTAGATGGGACTTGAAGAAAATGAGAGAGGTGGCTCTGAGTAAAGTAAGGTAATGATCACAGGGGGCACAGAAAATGGATGCAATTGAATAAATACTGGAATCAAGATTAGGAGACCTGTGTTTAAGGCCCAGTTTAGACATTTATTAGCTGTGTTCAGTCATTCAGTCAAAAATTTATTAAGTGCCAAGTATATGCCGGGAACCTATGCTAGGTACAAGTCACAAGTGGTAAACAGGACACATACAGTTCCTGGGACTTACTGACCTTGCTTTAACCTCTTTGGGACTTCTTTTTGTTCTATCATCTCATAAGCTTGGCATGAGGAGCATTTACATAAAAGTACATTGTAATCTCCTTTATTAGAAAAAATCAAGAACTGCATAGATATTGCCATTGGTATGTGAGCTTCAAACTTAGATTTTTTTAAATTGTCATTTTCTGTTACAGTCAATGTCCCCCTCACTAGGCTATGAATTCTGAGGAGAGTTGTCTTATATATCTCTTTCACGGAATGTGTTAAATTATCTATGCCTATTGAATAAATGAATGAATGAACACATTAATGCACGGAGAGTTTGGAAAGGAAAGATACTGGCTAAGAATCACAAAGACCTTAAAAAAGATCATGAAAATGAAAATGATGATGATGAAACAACTGAGAAAGAAGAGACGAGGTTGCAAACAGAGCATACTGGTTAAGGTCACTGAATTTGAAGTCAGATTGTTGTCTGTTTAGATAGTTTGGAGAGCCTGACTGTCTTCTGCCAATTGGATAACAATCTTAAAGTCACAATAAACTTTACTTGACTGTTGAGGAATTCCCAAATGTGTTAGCAGTCATTAAGTGTCTCAAATATAATTGTCCATTTGGCCAATTTCAACCAAAATTTAAAGCTATCTCAAAACCATTTTCTGAATAGGGTGTCCTTTCCCCACTGCTTGTTTTTCTTGTCAGAGATTAGATGATTGTAGATGTGCAGCTTTTTTTCTGAGTTTTCTGTTTCATTGGTCTATGTGTCTGTTTCTCAGAATTGGCCTTGGCAAAAAATTTTTGGCTAAATCCCCAGAAGCAATTGCAACAAAAACAAAAACTGACAAGTGAGACCTAATTAAACTAAAGTTTCTATGCAGCAAAACAAACTATCAACTGAGTAAACAGACAACTAGAAAATGGGAGAAAATATTTGCAAACTGTACATCTAACTAAGGTCTAATATTCAGAATCTATAAGGAACTTAACTCAACAAGCAAAAAACAGATAACCCAATTTAAAAAAATGAGTAAAGACCATGAACAGACCTTCTCAAAAGAAGACATACAAGCAACGAACAAACATATGAAAAAATGCTTACCACCACTAATCATCAGATAAATGCAAATCAAAACCACAATGAGATACCATCTCACACCAATCAGAATGGCTATTAAAAAGTCAAAAAACAACAGTTGCTCCTGAGACTGCAGAGAAAAGGGGAACAATTATACACTGTGAGTGGGAATGTAAGTTAGTTCAACCACCATGGAAATCAGTTGGGAGATTTCTCAAAGAACTTTAAACAGAACTACAATTCGACCCAGCAATCCCATTACTGGGTACATACTCAAAGGAAAATAAATCATTCTACCAAAAAGACATATGCACTCATATGTTCATCCCCATGCTATTCACAACAGCAAAGACATAGAATCAACCTAGGTGCCCATCAGTGGTGGACTGGATTAAGAAAATGTGATACATATATACCATAAGATATGACACAGCCATAAAAAAGAACAAAAATCATTTCCTTTGCAGCAAATGTTTGCAGCTTGAGGTCACAATCCTAAAAGAATTAACACAGGAACAGAAAACCAAATACTATATGTTCTCACTTGTAAGTGGGGCATTGAGTACACACGGACATAAATGTGGGAACAATAGATACTGCAGACAACTGGGCGTGGGGGAGGAGGAGAATGTGGGTTGGAAAACTACCTATTGGGTACTATGCTTACTACCTGGTTGCAATATACCCATATAAAAAATCTGCATATATAATCTAAAGTAAAAGTTGAAAATTTTTTTTTAAAAAGCTAACTTAATTTGTTTGGATATTAATATGACTTTTAAATTCACAATTGACACATAATTATATATATTTATGGGATACAATATGATGTTTCAACACATGTATACATGATATAACGGTCAAATTGCAGTAATTACCTTACCCATCACTATAAACATTTATCATTTCTTTGTGACAACATTTAAAATCTTCTCTCTTCTAGTTATCTTGAAATATACACTACATTGTTATTTGCTAGAGTCACTCTACTGTGTAATAGAACACCAAAACTTATTCTTCCTGTCTAATTGTAACTTTGTACACATTGACCAATCTTTCCTGGTCCCCCTGCAACCCCCGCTTTCCCCCTCTCTCCTCAGTCTCTGGTTACTAGTATTTCAGATTCTGCTTTCAGAGTCAGCTTTTTTAGATTCCACATACGAGAGATCATGTGCTGTTTGTCTTTTTGTGCCTGTTTAATTTCACTTAATATAATGTCCTTCAGGTTCATCTGTGTTGCTTCAAATGACAGGATTTCATTCTGTTTTATGGCTAAATAGTATTTTATTTTGTGTGTTTGTGTGTGTGTGTGTGTGTATATATATATATAATCAATTCCATAGAATGGCATTTATGCTGATTCCATATCTTGGCTATTGTGAATAGCACTGCAATAAACATGAGTGTACATGTCTCTCTGACATACTGATTTCACTTTCTTTGGATATATACCCAGTAAAGAGATTGCTGGATTATATGATAGATCTATTTTTATTTTTTTTGAGGAACCCCCAAATTGTTTTCCATAATGGCTGTACTAATTTACATTTCCACCAACCATGTATAAGAGTTCTTTTTTCTCTGCCAGCATTTGTTATTTTTTGCCTTTTTGATAATAGCCATTCTAACTGGAGTGTGGTGACATCTCATTGTAGTTTAATTTTCAATTTCCTGATAATTAGTAAAGTTGAATATTTTTACATACATCTGTCAGCCATTTGGATTTTCTTCCAATAACTATCTACTTCGTTCTTTTGCCAATTTTAAAAATGGAATTATTTGAGTTCTTTTGCTATTGAGTTATTTGAGTTCCTTATATAATCTGGATATTAATGCCTTGTCAGGTGTATAGTTTGCAAGTCAGGTGTATAGTTTGCAAATGCTTCTCCCATAGTAATTAAACAGCTTGGTACTGGCATAAAACCACACATAGACCAATGGAACAGAATAGAGAATCCCAAAATAAATCCATGCATTTACAGCCAACTGATTTTCAAAAAAGGTACCAACAACACAAGACATACTGGGGAAAGGATAGTCTGTTCAATAAATTGTTCTGGAAAAACTGAATATCCACATGTGGAACAATGAAACTAGACCTCTATCTCTCCACCATATACAAAAATCAATTCTAGATAGATTAAATACTTAAATGTAAAATCTGAAGATATGAAACTACTAGAAGAAAACAGGAGAAATGCTTCATGAAATTGGGCAGGGCAAGAATTTTTTTGAATAAGATCTAAAAAAGCACAGGCGAGCAACAAAATCAAAAATACACAAATGAGATTACATCAAACCAAAAAGCTTCTTCACAGTCAAGGAAACAATCAATAAAGTGGAGACTACCTACAAAGTCAATCTAATTTGGAAGCTGTTCACTTTTTTCCCAAACAAGAATCTACCTTTTCTCTAGAGCATCTTAATCAAGGCAATGATCATTCTGGACTTGAGTCACAGAAAATAGGGTTCAGAATTATCAAATCTAGACCTGGTTATCCTTCTAACTTGCCGTATGATCTTGAGCAAGGCTCTTCACAATCTGGGCCTTACTCTCCTCACCAAAACCCAGAAAACATTAGAATGGGTGATCCTCTAGCTCCTGACAGCACCAAGGTGTTGATTCTACAGTTGAATTTTGAACATGAACAAATAGCTTTCCAATTTGTGACGTACTTCTATTGAAGTTATTGAAGCAAATGATGATTGCTAATATATAGGTAGCTTTCCCTATATACTAGATACATGGTATATAAATACCTAAGAAAAATGAAGCAGAGAATTAGGACAATTTGCTATTACATTAAGCCTGCAACATCCATTTCAATGAAATAGTTATAGTTTCTTGGACACGTATTCAGAGATTCAAATAGAGGTTCTAGTTTGTAGTAAGAAGTAGAGCCATGAATGACAGAGCCTGGGACTCCTGCCTGGGCTTATTTGAAATGACACTACATTCTGTTCAGGTAGGCCATTTGTAAAGCATGGGCTCTATATTTCTTTTATCCCTCTGCCCCTGCCAGGCCCATTGCAATTTATTTCTCTAAAAATGTAAACCACCACCCAACTTTGTCCAGCAATTTAGTCTGTTGGGATCTAACCCAATCCAAATAGACCCTGAGTTTTGAAATGATGAAAAAGTAATAATTTTGCCAGTTCTTTCCTTTCTTAAAAGGAAATTTCTCTCTGTATATTTAGATGGAGGTGTTTTGGATTATGCCACAAAGAGTCTGTTCCCTGATATTTTCTAGTTCTCAGAACCCATCGTGAAATATCTTTCCTTTCCAGTGAGCTGAGAGGAGCTGAGAAATCTGGGAACACAGCTGGTCAGAAAATACAGAATAGAAAGCATATCTTACAAAGCATATTTACCTAAAGAAAACTCCATTTAGATTTTAATCACCAATCTAACACATCTACTTGTATGTATTTAAATGTATTGAATGTTATTTCAATTCAGGTAGCAAACATTGTGATGACTAACCCACAGTGACTAAAATTCAGTCTGTTAAGTGGGCATTTGTAATCTCTGCTTCTCCCGAAGAAAAATCTCTTTTTCACTTTGAGTTTTACTACAACTGGGGGATAAAAGAGGATGAATATAAGATATGGCCATTGCTTACTGAATCTGTATTTAATGGAATTACTATTCTATACTCTGTGTAGTAGAGAGGAAAATCATTAGAAGCCAGAATAGTTTCAGGGAGAGTTCCATTTGTATTGCCCTAGGCTTTCATAAGAAAAATAATTACAGAGAATTGAGGTGAGCACCCAGTTATTACAGTTGTAAAGAAATCATTAAACACCTTACCAAAAGTACTGAGTTCCGCTAGCCTAAGGTAAGATATCTTGCCAATTATAAATGAGCTCTGGGTTTTACTGGGGCAAGCCTGGCTTACAGTCATTTTCTTGTCTTTTGCAAATACTCTGTTGATTCTGATATTTCATAGGGCTGAGTTTGAGGCCCAATTAATGCTGACAGTTGTCTCAATTTGTCTGATATATGTAGAAACTGTCACAAACTTTTCAGAAGAATATGGGTGACAAGGTGAAATGAAGAATATGAGTGACAAGGTGAAATGAATGTTCAAGAAACAAATTAAGTGTCTCTAAAGAAACTTGAGGTTGGAGATTCATTCTCTACTCCAGACTAAGCTCATCTTTCATGCCCTTCCAGACTTTTGGTTACTTTCTTGTTAAAATGGCACCCTTTCAATAGGCTGGAGAAATGAAGAACTGGAGAGATTTCTAGCCCTTGTGTAACTCAGCTGTTCAGGACTTCACTTCAAGGTCCTACTGTGATTGAGCAGGGTTCCAATATAATTTTGACAAGGGTTTCACTTTTTTAGGGTTCTGCTTACTAAAAGAAATCTCAGAAACCAATTTGAATAAAGTTATTAATGATTAATTAAGGTTTTTACTTTGTTTCCTCTCTAGATTATGTTTGCATGTTGACACATGGTATCAGTGTCTATAGCCCAAAGTATAGGTAATATGGGAACTTTAGATATAGCTACAAAGCTGGAGATTGAGATTATTTGATTAAGAAAGCCATTTCAACAACACTAGTCAAGATGGGCAGACACTTGTGAAAGAGCATAGCATGTCCTAAGAACAAGGTAAATGTTTCTGTTTTCCCTTCTGAAACAGGATCCTGAATTTGACATCAGTTGTTCATATTTTATTAGTGACTGTGAAATGTGGTTAAATGAAGAAGGGCAAGAAGCACTAAAGAGGAAATCAAGAATCCTGACAATTTTTGTATGTTGTTGTCTCTATGCATATTCTATACAAGACTAACTCATACTCTTACAAATAAACTAATTACAGACAAGACTGCTCAAGAAGCTGGTAAAGTTTAGATACATGCAGTGCTATCACTGCTAAAATCCTTCATGTCCTTTATACTTGTTCACACATATCATCATTTACATTATAAATAAACATAATAGGTGCTCAATATGATTTTTGAAAAATGAGTAAAAAAGAGCAACTTTGCTAAGAATCTATTATGTTGTACATACTATTCTGAGTACCAGCAATTAAAAAAATTAGGAAAGTCTTCCCCCTCAAGGAGCTTACAATCTAGTAGCAGAGGTAGATACATACTCAGAGAAACACAAGTGTATATCACTTAATGTAAAAGGAGAAAACCGACAAGTGGCCGCCCGAACTTTTCAGTGTCACTGCAAAGGGTGGGTCTTCCTGGCCTCCCTGAGTGCCTTGCTTTCCCCATCTTGCCTCAGGCACTGCTTTTCTTTCTCTCTCTCTGCAAACCTGTCGAATGAATGGTAAAAATCACTGTTTATCTTCTCTGTAAAGTTTTAATTAATGGAAAAAAGGATTTGTGAGGCTAGTCATAGGCTGTAGCAAATCTGCTGTGCTTTGTGGGTCTTTCTGTATTGTTCTGTCATAATAAGGCATACCTCAGAATAGAACATGGGCTTAGGACACCCCTAAACCTGCTTTTCAAGATGGCCCAGCAAACTGGTCAGTTATAAACTTTGCTGCAGGTCCCTAAAAAAAAATAAATAAATAAAAATAAAAATAACTGGATGAAGTTTCCCTCTTGTCTCTTGTATGTCCTTGGGAGCTTGACCTTGTAGCCAGGTGGCAGTACTTTCTCTTGGTCTCTGCCATCACAATGGCAGCCCGGATTCAAGGTTTAATTCCTGGCTTGGAAAATTGGTCCTTTATCTTCTGTCTATGTATTTATATGTATTATTTGTGTGATATTTATATATGAAAGAGCTTTGATTGATTGGCTTAAAAATAAGTGCTAAATCAAATATTTTGTCAGAAAAGTAAAATGTGTAATGCCTTTTAGTTCATGTGACTTAAGTAATCTTTGGGAAATAAAGACAGTTTTAAAATAAAGACAATTTTGTTGGTAAAATTAAAATGTTTTCAAAAATGTAAACATTAGGTCTAAATTATACAGGTCAGATATTAAGTTTGCTAAATGCTTTAAGGTCATAAACTGCTTCTTTGGCTTTTAAAAACTGTTCAATTTAACCTTACTTGGAGATATCAGATTCTAGATAATGCCTGGGGACATGTGAAATAAGCATAGCTTCTAGCTATGCAAAGAAGGTTATAAAGAAAGAGATTTTATATAAGAAACGATCTTCTATGGTAAATTCTTGTCCTAAAGCAAAATGACTGGTTGTTTAACAAGAGGAAGTTTTATGACAAGTCAGAAAGTCCAAGCATGTTGTAGATGGTCTGTGTGAGTCATGAAAAAATTTATGAAAACGAATTTATGCAAGAAACATTGTACAATTTAAAGGTGATGGGCCTCCTAAATGCTTCATAAAATGCCACTATGGCTCTTACTATACAATTTCCTTGCTTTACAGCTAGGTAAGGCCTGGGACATGTGGAGTTAGCCATGCCCCCTAGCTGTGCTGGAAAAAGCCAGCCCTTATCTGCACTTCTGTCTGGGTCCTAGGCTCCACACTAGTACATAATTAAAAAATCTCTTACTTACCAAGGCTTTCACCCAAAAAAAAAAAAGTTTCTAAGAGTTAACACCATAACATGTATCTGAGACTACTAAAAAAAAAACCAGTTCTATACACAAGGCATGTAAAGAAAGTAAAATGTGTTTTTTGTAAAAAAATTATAAGAAGTCTTGGGAATATGAATTTTTCTGCCTAGATTAAAGGGTTAAAAGATTGTTTTAAGTTAGAATAAAGCTGAAGTGTTATGCAAGTTGTGGAAGGTTTGTGAAAAATTAATTGTAAAAGAAATTCTGTGTGTGAACACACTGGCTAAAGTTAAAGGGGTATTATTCCATTTTTTGTGTAAATTGAGCATTAGAATAAAAGCATAACAAGATTTTCTTAGAGCAAAAACCTGCTTATGATCTGACCTCTAAGAAAAATTGTAAAGGCTTATAAAAGGTTTATTAAAATCTTACCTATGGTCAAACTGATTAAGATTGAATATATTTGTCTATAAGGTTTTATTGAATATATCTGTCTATTGGGTGTAACATCAATAATGCACTAACACAACAGTGACATTTGGCTTACTTGGTATAAAAATCATACAAGAAGCATTGCCAAATACAAAATGGTGCTTGGTTTTTTTTTTTTTTTTGGCTCTATTTGTATAAATGTGTTATTGGTATATGTTCCAAAATTATGGGAAACTCCTCTAATTCTGATATGGCTTAATGTATGTTATTAATAGTTATAAATGTTATGTGAAATTGCTATATGCCACAGAAGTGACCAAATTTCCATATCAATTGTGGCCTTAATAGTGGCTGTCCTAAGACTTTTTATCATCCACAGACAATTTTTGTCCTGTTTTAATCCTCTTTGGAAGATGATTTTATAGTCAACTGTACAATTCTAACAGGTGTTCTTAAATGCAGGTTTCTGATAACTTTGGAGATTATTACGTTAGAATAGAGAAAAATCTTTCAGAACACTCTTGGAAAGCTGAAATGTTCATGAATATTAAACAGAAGTTAACTGCATGGACTAAATTAATAGAAGTCTAAAGTAATCTTTTAAATTTTTCTTAAAACATTACTGATCCTTTGTTTTGTTTTTCAGAGTTAGGAAAACTTTTCCTTTAAGCTATTTGTAGCTTGTAGCAATAGAGTAAAGTATACCCCTATGAACAAAATTTGGAGCATACTTGTTTCTCTCTACCAGATTTATCCAGAATTTGGAAACTATCTGTGAATATTCTTAATTTATGGCAACATAGTTATTTGCATGACTGCAATAAGAATCTGTTTTCTTTTGCAATGGGACACAATTGGAGAAACTGGTTATTTTACCAAGGCTTTTACCTGAATGGCATGCTTTTCTTTAAGAAATCAAATTTGACTTGTAGAGCCAATAAAAGTCCCTTGGGGAACTGGCCTCACACCTTGACTACACCATCCCTGTATGAGCTTCCTGACCTGTGGTAAGTAAAGAACATCACAGGCCCAGGAGCCCCAAGTTATCTTGGGACCTCAAAAGGAGAGGAATTTACCCAACTTGTAGGTATCTGAGTGTGGATACCCATGGTAGGGCTTGGCTTAAAAAAAAAAGTCTTATCTAAGATTTTTTCTATGGAACAGAGTTCCATTGAAGCCATTTTTTAAAAAGCTTATGGCAAATATTTATTCTTGCTATACTTTATACAAATAATCAGGCCAAATATAATAAAGCAAATCAATCTTACCGTGATTTGTCTTTAGTAAAAATGGGAGACTGGAAAGAGAAATTATGTTCCAAGAACTATGGTATACTTGTTATTAAATTTTAGTCTCATCAGTTGTTTTGAAATGTGTTTCTGTAATTTAGGCTAACCCTGCTTATTCTTGTGAGCCAACCAGTGATCTCTGACTGCTGGTCAGAACAATCAAGAGGGATGGGTAATGTAAAAATCTGTATGAGTATTCTAATTGTGGGCACATTAGAATCAGCTAACAGTCCCATATTAGCTTAGTTCCAACAGTTGTCCCATTCATGGAAAGCCTTCTAATTTTGTTTACTTGAGAAAATTCTACTTCTTTTGCTTTATTCTTGTGGAATATATTGCTATTGTACTCTTTTTGTAGGAATTCAGGAGAAACTTACTAAACATTCTCTTAAATTAAACTGCTCTAAATTAAATGGCTGCTCTGTCTATGGAGTAGCCATTCTTTTTTTCCTTTACTTTCCTAATAAACTTGCTTTCACTTTAATCCATGAACTCATCCTGAATTATTTCTTGCGTGAGATCCAAGAACCCTCTCTTGGGGTCTGAATCCTGTCCTCTTTCCTGTAACAATATGGCTAGCCAAAGATGAACTGAGCAAATCTGGTATAATTCCTAGTTCAGTTATCTGTCTGTTTTAACCTAACCTTATTGTGATGGTTAATATTGAGTGTTAACATGATTGGATTGAAGGATGCAAAGTATTGTTTCTTTCACCCAGTCTGGAGTGCAGTGGCATGATTTCCACTCACTGCAACCTCCACCTCTTAGATTCAAGCGATTCTCCTTCCTCAGCCTCCCGAGTAACTGGGATTACATGTGACTGCCACCATGCTTGGCTAATTTTTGTATTTTTAGTAGAGATGGAGTTTTGCCATTCTGGCCAGTCTGGTCTTGAACTCCTGACCTCAGTTGATCCACCTGCCTCAGCCTACCAAGGTGCTGGAATTACAGGCATGAGCCACCACGCTCAGCTAAGCACTCACTCTTAATATAACTTTAATACATTTTAAAATAAGCCATGTACATGTGTCACTACTAATATCTTATGCTTTGAACATTTGTCTATCCTGTAATACAATAAATGCACTGCTAGATATATTCTTGAAAATCATACAAGTGTAACAAGATGATATACAATATTATCCATTGTAGCATTGTACATAATAGCTAAACTTATAAAGAAGCTGATGTCCATCAAAAAGAGAGTAGACAAATCATTTTTGATGTAGTCACTTAATGGAATAAAATTTAATTCTGCAAAAAAATTAATGAACTACAGCTTCATGCAAAAATAAGAGTAAATCTTCAAATGTTCAAGAACAAACTAAACAACATAATATTTATAAAAAAATACATATGTTGTAAATACATGAAAAATAAGGAAATTATAACAAATGAAATTTATCTTAAGTGGGGTTTTGTTAGTGGAAGCAAGAGGAAGAGAGAGGTAAAAGTGAAGGTAGATGAAACAGTTCTGGCAATGTTCTAGGATGTAAGTCGGTAGTGGGTTCATAGGCATTCATTTCATTATTGAACTTTATAAAATATATGTTACATTCTTTAGTGAATATTAAATATTGCACTAAAAAAGAGTGAATGTAAGTAGAAATCTCAACATTGCATTTTTGAACCACAGTGTATCCCCTGGGGCTACACAGAGACTACCAAATTAGGCAAAGGACGTCACTGATACTTTTCTAGTAGTGAAATAAAATGCTCATATTTCTGTTTTAAAAAGAAAATATTGTTATCAACATTGTAGAGGAGAGACAATCCATGTGAGAGATGTTGAGGTTCTGACCCAACATAGTGGTTGTAGGGACAAATTATATGAGGTGGAGTATTTAAGAACTATTCAAGAGTAGTATTTTCCAATTCTGTGAGGAAAGTCATTGGTAGCTTGATGGGGATGGCATTGAATCTATAAATTACCTTGGGCAGTATGGCCATTTTCACGATATTGATTCTTGCTACCCATGAGCATGGAATGTTCTTTCATTTGTTTGTATCCTCTTTTATTTCATTGAGCAGTGGTTTATAGTTCTCCTTGAAGAGGTCCTTCACGTCCCTTGTAAGTTGGATTCCTAAGTATTTTATTCTCTTTGAAGCAATTGTGAATGGGAGTTCACTCATGATTTGGCTCTCTGTTTGTCTGTTATTGGTGTATAAGAATGCTTGTGATTTTTGTACATTGATTTTGTATCCTGAGACTTTGCTGAAGTTGCTTATCAGCTTAAGGAGATTTTGGGCTGAGACAATGGGGTTTTCTAGATATACAATCATGTCGTCTGCAAACAGGGACAATTTGACTTCCTCTCTTCCTAACTGAATACCTTTTATTTCCTTCTCCTGCCTAATTGCCCTGCCCAGAACTTCCAACACTATGTTGACTAGGAGTGGTGAGAGAGGGCATCCCTGTCTTGTGCCAGTTTTCAAAGGGAATGCTTCCAGTTTTTGCCCATTCAGTATGATATTGGCTGTGGGTTTGTCATAGATAGCTCTTATTATTTTGAGATACATCCCATTAATACCTAATTTATTGAGAGTTTTTAACATGAAGCGTTGTTGAATTTTGTTAAAGGCCTTTTCTGCATCTATTGAGATAATCATGTGGTTTTTGTCTTTGGTTCTGTTTATATGCTGGATTACATTTATTGATTTGCGTATATTGAACCATCCTTGCATCTCAGGGATGAAGCCAACTTGATCATGGTGGATAAGCTTTTTGATGTGCTGCTGGATTCAGTTTGCCAGTATTTTATTGGGGATTTTTGCATCAATGTTCATCAAGGATATTGGTCTAAAATTCTCTTTTTTGGTTTTGTCTCTGCCCGGCTTTGGTATCAGGATGATGCTGGCCTCATAAAATGAGTTAGGGAGGATTCCCTCTTTTTCTATTGATTGGAATAGTTTCAGAAGGAATGGTACCAGTTCTTCCTTGTACCTCTGGTAGAATTCAGCTGTGAATCCATCTGGTCCTGGACTCTTTTTGGTTGGAACCTACAGATAGAACCTACAGGAGTTGGTGATATGTAAGAGAAGTGACAATTGTTTAAGATCACTTTTAATTTTCTAGCTTGAACAACCAATGCCATTATCCAAGATAGAGAAGACAGTAAAAAAGAAAGCATACCTATGGAATACCATGATAGAGAGGATAGCATTATATATTGGAGAGTTTGAAGCAACTACATAACATAAAAATGAGCTTGTTCAGCCACATTTAGAAATATTTCCTGGATCTCAGGAGAATGGCAGGCTCTGGAAATATAGATCTAAATATCATCAACACATCAGTAAATAAGGCCACAGAAGTAGATGACATCATTCAAAAAAGAGCATATCAAGTAAAAAAGGAGAAGAGAGCTATGCTGGATTCCCAGAGGTCATTTACCATAAAGGAGACTCTGGAGAAACTCTCAGGGAGATAGAAGAGAACAGGAAAATATGAAACAGCCAAGTGGCCAATGATGTTAACTGTCTCCAGATACATCAAGTAAAATAGAAATTGTAACTGAAACACAGAGGGGCTATGCAAAACCCAAACCTCTAAACCAAGTGCCTTAGCTTCTTGTATTTACCCTATACACTGATCTAATGATTTTTAAGTTGTGCCTTGGAGTGTGCTAGAGCTAATTCTAATGGTTAGATGGATATCATTTTTCAATCCACAAATACTGAGCAATGTTTATCTACCAGGTACTATGTAAATAAAGTACTGTTTAAAGATTATGGCTTTAAAAATAAATTATGAAACATTTCTGTTAACAATGAAGAAATCCGTTCATCATATATATATATTTATATATATATTTATAGACATATATATTTTTATAGACATATATATATTTTTATAGACATATATTTATATATATGTCTACATAAATGTGTGTAAGAGATATCAGTAGGGCTGAAAACTACTGCCTTGTATAGAAATTCCAAATTATAAATCATGTTAATGAGGTTAAAATACCTTTGATTACAAAAAAAAAGTGGGTTGGGGGGAAGAAATGAAGAGGAAGCTGGGCAAAGTGGCTCATGCTTACAATCCCAACTCTTTGGGAGCCAAGGGGGAAAGATCACTTCAGCCCAGGAGTTTGAGACCAGCATGGGCAATATAGTGAGACCCCCATCTATACAAAAAATAAAAAATTAGCCAGGCATGGTGGCATGTGCTTATAGTCACAGCTACTCAGGGGACTAAGGTTGGAGGATCACTTGAGCCTGAGAGATTGAGGCTGCATTGAGCCATGACAGTGCCACTACACTTTAGCCTGGGTGACAGAACGAAACCCCGTCTGAAAACAAAACAAAACAAAAAACGAAGGATATGCACAAGAGACTTTCTATTCTTGGGAAAAGGAATTGGAAACCGGAGAAACTTAAATATTTTTCTTCAAATGCTCTGTATTGTTTGACTTGCTACAATTAGCATTCATTACTTATAATTATAATTTAAAAACAACTACACAATAGAAAATTTCAGAAATTCACATTGCTTCATTAGCCTGTTTTTCCACCCTAGGAATTTACAGATACACACACACACACACACACACACACACACACACTATATATATACACACATACATATATATAAACACATATATTCACAACCCAGGAACTAGGGAACCCAAATCTAACACTTGACTTAAACAAAATTTCTGCTTGTTACTTTGAACTAAGTCCTCCAGATCAGAGATTTTTCAGAACTCCGTTTCTCAGGACAGCTGCAAACTAGAGTTTTGTAAATTGACCTTGTGTGTATTATTCTCATCTGTCATAGAAAACATATGACTTCTGTGGCATTTTTAAATGACTAATCCAAAGTTATGAAATAAAATAGCTCTAAAGACGAATAAATACAGCTGCGTTTTGATTCCGCACTTTTCCTATGACATTAACCTTCAAAAGGGTTTTCCCCATTTACCTTCAAACTGTAAAAACTGTGGAGTTCTTGTCTATCATTCAGCAGTAACATCTTGGTTATTGGGCTAATCTTAAAATCTTGTGGCTAGCTTTTGCAGTTGATTTCATAATTTAAATACATTCATGTAAAACATCAGATGTGTAGATGGAGAGAATAGAAAAATAAAGTACTTAAAAATAAAATGGGTAATGACTGAAACACTTAGTAAAATATTGACTAAATAATTAACTTTGTTACTGGTCACCCTGGTTAATCAAATACTTTGTAATACACAGCACTCTGTGTACAAAATAACATTGCTTTTACCCTAAGACAGGTCTCTCTGAGCAGTGTTTATATTCATGAACTGGAAAACAGGTGAAAAGATAATCCCCTACCAAATTCCCAGAAGTTCCCAAGGAATAGCTCTTATCTCTGTTACCCTTTAAGTTACTGATGAACGATGGAGAAATAAACAATAGTTTTAACTTGCAATTTTATCTCCAATGTTTCATTTATTCCCAAAGCCTCCAGTGGAGAAAAAATATTTGCAGGGAAACCTCTGCAGTGAGAGAGATAAATGAGTTAAACGGAAATGAAATATGGACAAATATTCTGTTTCAAGAAAAAAGGAAATTAACTATTCTGAGTAACTCAAGGTAGAAGAAACCATTCTGAACTATATTACTCAAAAAATATAAGATCTCTTATCAGCTTAGAAATGCTTCCTCTTATATTGCTCTGTTTTATGTCTCTTGATTTTCAGACCTAAATTACATTTATATCAAAAGATGAAGCTAACAGGCAAATTACATTCATATCAAAAGGTGAAGCTTACTTAGTTCCAAACTAAGTAAAGTGTTATTTCATGTTCCCAAAGTATTTCAAACAATAACAATAGATTTTGGCTTCATGGCTCCTAAAATTGAGGTCATATATTTGCAACACAGCTGTGTGGGACTGGGAACAAGAGGTGACTGAAGTTGGGGCATGGGTAAAGCAGACTCCGTCCTACTGACCCAGACTCCCCAGTGGCAGGGCTGTCACCCTGTGGCTAACCACAACCACCTCAAAAATTCCCTGCTGTTTTGTACAAAGCCTGTTATTATCTTGTCCTTACCTGAGTTTTAGTTTCTTCTCCCTCATATCTAAATCATAATTGACATTATAATTTCCACTCCCAGGTCTCACTCTCCATCTCCTTACACTGTACTCATACACTCACATTCTTTCCAGTTTCCTGAGAAAATTTGGTTTCCTCTTGTATTAGTCCACTTATGTGCTGCTGATAAAGACATACCTGAGTCTGGGAAGAAAAAGAGGTTTAATTGGACTTACAGTTTCACATGGCTAGGGGGGCCTCAGAATCACAATGGGAGGCAAAAGGCACTTCTTACATGGCAGTGGCAAGAGAAAATGAGGAAGGTACAAAAGCAGAAACCACTGATAAACCCATCAGATCTCATGATACTTATTCACTACCATGAGAACAGCATGAGGGAAACCGCCCCATGGTTCAAATTTTCTCACCTGGTCCCTCCCACAGAACACAGGAATTATGGGAGTACAATTAAAGATGAGATTTGGGTGGGGACAGAGCCAAACCATATCATTCCTCCCCTGGCCCCTCCAAATCTCATGTTCTCACATTTCAAAACCAATCATGCCTTCCCAACAGTTCCCCTAAGTCTTAACCCATTTCAGCATTAACCCAAAAGTCCACAGTCCAAAGTCTCATCTAAGACAAGGCAAGCACCTTCAGCCTACAAGCCTGTAAAATCAAAAGCAAGCTAGTTACTTCCTAGATACAATGGGGATATAGGTATTGGGTAAATACAGCCATTCCAAATGGGAGAAATTAGCAAAAACAAAGGAGTTTCAGGGCCCATGCAAGTCTGAAATCAGCAGGGCAGTCAAATTTTAAAGCTCCAAAATGATCTCCTTTGACTCTATGTCTTGCATCCAGGTCACCCTGATGCAAGAGGTGGGTTCCCATGGTCTTGGGCAGCTCTGCCCCTGTGGCTTTGCAGGGTACAGCCCCCCTTCTGGCTGCTGTCACAGGCTGGCATTGAATGTCTGCAGCTTTTCCAGGTGCACAGTCCAAGCTGTCAGTGGCTTTACCATTCTGGGGTCTGGAGGACGTCTGCCCTCTTCTCACAACTCCACTCGGCAGTGCCCCAGTAGGGACTCTGTGTGGGGGCTCAGACTCCACATTTCACTTCTGCACTGCCCTAACAAAGGCTCTCCATGAGGGTCCTGCCCCTGCAGCAAACTTTCTCCTGGGCATCCAGGCATTTCTATATATCCTCTGAAATCTAGGTGGAGGTTCTCAAACCTCAATTCCTGACTTCTGTGCACCTGCAGGCTCAGCACCACGTGGAAGCTGCCAAGGTTTGGGGCTTGCACCAACTGAAACCATGGGCCAAGCTGTATGTTGGCCCCTTTTAGCAATGGCTGGAACAGCTTGGATGCAGGGCACCAAGTTCCTGGGCTGCCCACAGCATGGGAACCCTGACCCTGGTCCACAAAACCGTTTTTTCCTCCTAGGCTTCCTGGTCTGTGATGGGAGGGGCTGCCACAAAGACCTATGACATGCCCTGGGTACATTTTCCCCATTGTCTTGGGGATTAACATTCAGCTCCTTGCTACTTATACAAATTTCTGCAGCCAGCTTGATTTTCTCCTCAAAAACTGGGTTTTTCTTTTCTACTGCATTGTCAGGCTACAACTTTTCTGAACTTTTATGCTCTGTTTCCCTTTTAAAACAGAATGCTTTAAACAGCACCCAAGTCATGTCTTGAATGCTTTGCTGCTTAGAAATTTCTTCCACCAGATACCTTTAATCATCTCTCTCAAGTTCAAAGTTCCACAAATCTCTAGGGCAGGGGAAAAATCCCACCAGTTTCTTTGCTAAAACATAACAAGGATCACCTTTACTGTGGTTCCCAACAAGTTCCTCATCTCCATCTGAGACCACATCAGCCAGGACCTTATCATTCATATCACTATCAGCATTTTTGTCAAAGCCATTCATCAAGTCTCTAGGAGGTTCCAAACTTTCCCACATTTTCCTGTCTTCTGAGTCCTCCAAACTGTTCCAACCTTTGCCTGTTACCCAGTTCCAAAGTCGCTTCCACATTTTTGGGTATCTTTTCAGCAGTACCACACTCTACTGGTACCAATTTACTGTATTAGTCCATTTTCATGCTGCTGATAAAGACATATCTGAGACTGGGAAGAAAAAGAGGCTTAATTGGATTTACAGTGCTACATGGCTGAGGAGGCCTCAGAATCATGACAGGAGGTGAAATGTGCTTCTTACATGGTGGCGGCAAGAGAAAATGAGGAAGATGAGAAAGCAAAAACCCCTGATAAAACCATCAGATCTTATGAGACTTATTCACTGCCAGGAGAGCAGTATGGGGGAAATTGCACCCATGATTTATATTATCTCCCACCTGGTCCCTCCCACAACACGTGGGAATTATGGGAGTACAAGTCAAGATGAGATTTGGGTGGGGACACAGAGCCAAACTATATCACCTCCCTCTTTCAACTATGCCCCCAATTCTCAGGGAAGCTTGCTGAATTCTACCCTTCCTCAAGATTTAGTTCAAATGTCTCCTCTGGAAAGACTTTCTAAATTTCCCTTCTGTACACATATACACATAGAGATACAAAAACATACACATGAACACACACATACACACAACTGTAGACTGAAGGCAGAGTCAGGGGTTCTCTCAGTAACTATACTAAATTATATCAGTATCATATGTTATATTTTAATATTATATCTATTGTGTTATAATTATTTAATTACATACCTGTCTCTTCTATAACTAGACCATGAGCTCCTAAAGGGCAAAGCTGTGTCTTCTCTGTATCTTACTTATTTGTATAAAGTAATACCTGGTATTTAGTAATGGCTTAATAATTGCTTGATTGAAGAGTGAATGATGTTACTATTCTTTAAGACTTATATCAGTTTCCCTTGCCTCTCTGAAGTCTTGCAGATTCATCTAAGACAGGAATAAACTCTGTCCTCTCTGAGTTCTCATAACACTTTATTTCTTGCTTGTGACTGACTGCTATCACTGAGTTTCCTAGATTTAATTCCATTTCCTCTACCCTATCATAAAAAGATCATACCTTCTTTTATTATCTTTTCCCTCAAAGTCACTGTGCTTTGTAAAAAGTAAGTTCTCCTTAATATTTGCTGATATCATTTAATATATTTCCCAAATATTTTCCCCAAATAAACATCATTAAACAATGCAAAGTTTTTATGCAGCACAGAGATGATCTCAGATTCATTTTTATTTGCCTAGGCTCAGCGCATAGGAGGTACCAAATAAACAGTTGCTGGGAACATGAAGGGAGAAAGTGACTACTTCAGAAGCAGAACACCCTTTTCTTTGTTCATCTGTTGGCAACAATTTGTCCTTTGGCAAACACTGGGAGTGAAAGCGGTTATAATCACCTAGTTTTAATAGCTAGAGTCACTCTATACTTTTTCTTCCAATGCCTAGCTATCCTTAGAAATAATGACTTTGGAAGGGGTGATGGAAGTTTTTTTTAACTCAGAAATTGGAGAAACATTAACTTTTTAATTTACTACCCTGTCCCCCAAATGGTGACAGTACTGCCAGGCATTGGAAATAGGTGAGGCAGACTCTTTTATGGAAATTAATTGAAAAGTTGAAGTATGCTCTAAGTGCTGAAGTAAGTATGCACATGGAAGAATAGGATGGCTCCTGTCCCTGAGAATAAAATCTTCAAATATCTCATTTTTCTCACAATTATAATAACAGCTCCATTTACTGGCAATGTATATATGCCAGCCTTGTGCTAATCTCTTCACAATATATTCTTATTTAATTATCTTGACAATATTGTAAACCAAAAATTAGAAAACTAAACTCATAATTACCTAGAAAAGGGAACAAATTAGAGCACACACTAAACTACCCACAAAGCAAAATAATCTCAACCAACAACTCCAACCAAGACTTTGACAAGTCACCCAACAACATTAGGCTACCGCATATTGTTCCTTTTTTTTCTTCACAGTCATGTGTCTCTGAGTATACACAGGAGTAATATGCATCATCACAAAGATGCCTCAGCATAAATAAAACACATGTCTCAAAGTGACTGGCTCCCTTTCAGGAATTCAGCTACTTCTGCTAAGGAAATTTAGTTTGGCAACACTAGCTTATTTTAATCTTCTATATCCTCTGACTCTGTAGTTTCTCATTAACTCTGTGCTTGGGAAACTCAGTTTCTCACTGCATAGTTTCCATATCAGTGAAAGTGGCCTGTCCATCACTAACATAGATTTAAAAATACTAAACTATAAATATGCTCATGGATCAACTGTGGGGAAAATTAGGATGTCTCCATTGATACATAAATACAGGCCACACACACAACATTACTTTCCAGAGATTTGCCTACCTCGATGTGAAGATATAAGTGAGTGTGATAGTTACATAAGATGATTTATCATTTCAATTATGAAAAGCATGCTTTCTAAAACACTGTCCAGATCACCTTCCCTGACAGAAGCAGCCATAACAACAGAAAAAATAAAATTTCCACGAAAAACAGTTGGCCAAGTTTATTACAAGACATAATGTCAGCCGTCGAAATGATTGCTTCCTCAAATTGACCTTGTTTAACCTAGCAGTTCTAAACTTTCCCTTTTGGCCCTTCAAGGTAAATGTTGATCACCAGCTCTAAACAGACCCATCTTGTACAAAGCATTGTTGAAGTTACATGTGGTTTATATTCTGGAGATAGAAAAAGAGAAATAAGTCCATAGTGAGCCCACCAAGATGCCTTGATCCTAAAGTCAAGTGCAAGAAAGTATCTACAGGATTTGAGGCAAAGAATCAAATCTGTGTTTGGGAAGAAGCACATTAAATTCAGAAATAATTCATAAGAGGTCATAGGAGCTATTTTCAGAAAGTTCTCATTGTCAATGACATCAGCAATGCTTTTTTCCTACACATTTATAATATACAAGAATCTAAATATTCTTTAACCTCCTCTAATTATCATCTAGTCAGTATTATTTAGACTAAGCAGAGGTATTTCTTCCTTCCTTCTGCCTACTCTTTCTTCTCAGTTTTTATTTATATGCATAAATAGCAATAAATATATCAATATACTATCTGGCATGTTTTAGCCATGAATAGAAGCTGAGGTTGTGCCTTATTGGGAGAGTCTACCTAAATTGCTCTGATTTTCAATATTCTGCATGACAACTCAGTATGTAAGTTCACATTCCTTTTTGCAATATTTTGGTTTGCTTTTATTGTTTATTTTTGCTTTTACTTAACAAATATTTTACAAATAATTGGGATACTTTGAAAATACTTCTATTGAGGCATTGTGTTGGTACTAAGGATACAAATATATATATATATATATATATGTTCTGCTTTCTGCCTTTTAGGCATTCAGAATGTGCATGCAAAGATATTCTCAGTGGTCTTGACAAGTACAGAGATCCATGGGATCAAAGATATTGGGATGGGTGGAGATTTCCAAGAAATTTGAAGGAGTCTTGGTAAAAGAGAGGACAGTAGAACTAGGTCTTAGATTTTACCAAGATGAAACGAATGGGAAGTAAGCTGGGAAAAGGGAATAGCAGGAAATTACAAAAATGCATGGTCTTTTCACAGGAAGGTAAAAAGTTCAGCATGGTTAGGACTAACGCTGTGAGAGCACCAAGTTTTTGGAGAATGGACCAATACGTAACAAGTTTCTAGAAGTATGAAAAACGTCTAGTATGAGAAAAGGACATCACAAAAATTCGTGTGAAATAATACAAAGTGGATCTCAGAACTCTAGATAATATGAGCTCTAAACTGTGTTTTCAAAGTGTGGTCCTTGGATCAGCATCATTAACATCTGTTGGGAACTTGCTTGAGTGCAAACCCTTGGGCTCCGGCCTAGGATGAGACCAAGCACTGTGTGCTTTGCCAAGCCCTCCAGGTGATTTTAGTGCACACTACAGCCATAGTTGCAGAGGTAGAAAGTGCACTTTCCAGGTATGAGTAATAGCACACACAAAAGTGTAGAGGCTGGTGTGAGAGTAGTAGTGGCATGCAGAGAGCAGGCACAGCAATGTTTTATTCATTAATTATTTCAGTTATTAATTCATCATTTAACGAAACAATTTCACTAACAAGTATAGAATGGGGATTTTAATCCTGTAGTACAATTCCAAAAAGTGTAAAGTCTGGATACTTTACATAGTGAAGAAAAAAAATGACTGTAAAGGGAAGATCAGACTGAGGATCTGACAGACATTTTAAATTGCAATAGCCTACAAAATGGAAGAGGCTTTGTATGTTCTTCAATTGGACAGCAGCATAAATAAAACAGGATTTTAGGAAGTTTGTGGTAAGACTATGTAACACAAGAGAACAAAGGTGGTTTAGACAAATTTTAGGTGTTCTTCACTGTAAATTCATACTTCTCTGTAGTGGAATCTGTATTATTTGGAAGGTATCAGGAAAGACCTCACTCCCCAAGTATATCTACTTTATCCTTAGCATAATGCTTAAAATTTCATTATTGCAGAGTCATTCTTTTGAGTTTTTTCATCAGTTTCCTAGGAAAGTAAATACTGTATCAATTAAAATCCAGTAAAGAAGGAAATTGACAACTGGCTGAAAGCAATATTTCAGTAGGAGGGGAAGAGAATGAAGGGACAAGAGCAGAAAAACAAAGCATCTAAAAGGGGAAGAAGTTCCTGCCCAAAATATATTTTTGCCAACTTGTACACTTGAATAGGGCTCCTTTGGCCCAAAACAAGGTTGGTGCCATTTAAAGACATGAGGAAATTAGGATCAGATCTAGAAATTTGTCTCAGAGTAAGATAGAGGGGAATGTTATGATTATAAGCATAGTGAATTTTGGGTGAGGGAGGGATAACAGGTGGAAATTACTTATGGCAGTTGAAAATTTGGGATGAAAATTGCTGTAAGCTGATGTAGTTTTTATTTTGTGTTGCCAAACATGTTTATAATCCAGTGTTTTTGTAAAGCATTTAACATTCCCAATAAACCATTTAATGGACATCATTTATTTGGTGGGCACTAGGTGTGGGGTTAAATTGAATATGATGTCCAGCCAGCTGTTGGATGTGCAGGTGGGAGGTCTGAACAGGACAGAGACTTGGGAATCATCAGCATGTGGACATGAATTTAAGCCACATAATCCATAAAGTACACTATGCAAAGTGGACCAAGATGAATCCCTGAGAAAATCAAAAGGAATAGTTAGGTGAAGAAGATCCTGAGAATTTGGAATTTGGATGTACTTGAAACTGCCTTTTAGGTATCATTAGTCCCAAGGAAACTTGTGAGTTAGTCATTTGAAGTGGTCACTCTCACATAGAAAATCTATTTATATAGTGCTGTGACTCTCTATATCCCTTTTAAAAACATACTGTTTCTTTATCATCTTACAACCATTTATTTAATGGTTAATTAAATATAAAACATGAAAATAAAATACCCTTTTAAAGAAATAAAAGTTAATCATTGTTTATTATGTTTATGCATCATCTGAAGCAATTGTCTCATTTTGCTTTTAAGCATATTTCACTTTTATTAAAAAAAAATAGAAAGGTGGTTTTATAGTTTGATTCCCACCAAATGGGTAAGAGTTAGTTCTTATTTAGAGTATTGGCCTTTATTTTGAGATGAAATATGACATTTTGGAGTCAAACTCAAATTCTATAACTGAAAGAATTTACAGTCCAAATTAAAAGATGTCTATTTTGAAATACTGTTTACACTCTCCTCTTTAAAGAACAGAGTGTGTGTTTTGGTGGGGGGTGGGAGGTGTCAATGTCAATTTTAGCAAAAGTCTTATTTTAAAAGCTTCATGCTATAGAAATAAAAATAGAAAATCAGAACTTAGACGAGCATCAGGAAGCTAATACATCAAATTCAGTGCCCAAGGGTCAATACCAAAACATCATACTTGAGCCTGAGTACCAGACTAGACAGGGAAAGTCAAATCACCATGGAGTTGTTCAGTACAATGAACTCAAATATAATTTGTAAGTTACCTTTACTAAAATTACAATGATTTATAAAATGTACTATAATGGTTCTCACTGAAAAAGAATTTAAATATTTTGGAAAATAATGATAATGCTGTGTCTTAAAAACAACATTTTCCATTTTTATTTCCTGAATTCATTAATATTATCTAAGAAATTTCAAATATTTTCAAACATCTGGTCTATTAGTCTGTTTTCAGGCTGCCGATAAAGACATACCTGAGACTGGGAAGAAAAGGTGGTCTAACTGGACTACGGTGGCACATGGCTGGGGAGGCTTCAGAATCATGGCAGGAGGTGAAAGGCACTTCTTACATGGTGGCAGCAAGAGAAAAATGAGGGAGAAACAAAAGTGGAAACCCCTGATAAACCCATCAGATCTCATGAGATTTATTCACTATCACAAGAATAGCTCAGGAAAGACCAGCCCCCATGATTCAATTATCTCACATTAGGCTCCTTCCACAACAGGTGGGAATTCTGGGAGATACAAGTCTAGATTTGGGTAGGGACATGGCCAAACCATATGGAAAATTCCACGCAGGCCCCTCCAAATCTCATGTTCTCACGTTTCAAAACCAGTCATGCCTTCCCAACTGTCCCCCAAAGTCTTCACTCATTTCAGCATTAACCCAAAAGTCCACAATTGAAAGTCTCATCTGAGACAAGACAAATCCCTTCCCCCTGTGAGCCTGTAAAACCAAAGGCAACTAGTTACTTCCTAGATACAATAGGGGTACAAGTATTAGATAAATACAGCCATTCCAATTGGGAGAAATTGGCCAAAACAAAGGAGTTTCGGGAACCGTGCAAGTCCAAAATCCAGTGGGGCAGTCACATTTTAAAGCTCCAAAATGATCTCCTTTGTCTCCATGTCCCACATCCAGGTCAGGCTGACGCAAGAGGTAAGTTCCCATGGTCTTGGGCAGCTCCACTTCTGTGGCTTTACAGGGTACAGCCTCCCTCCCAGCTGCTTTCATGAGCTAGTGTTGAGTGTCTGCAGCTTTTCCAGGACCATGGTGCAAGCTGTCAGTGGATCTACAGTTCTGGGGTCTGGAGGAAGGTGGCCCTCTTCTTACAGCTCCACTAGGCAGTGCCCCAGTAGGGGCCCTGTGTGGGGGCTCTGACCCCACATTTCCCTTCTGCACTTCCCTAGTAGAGGTTCTCCATCAGGGCTCCGCCCCTGCAGCAAACTTTTGCCTGGGCATCCAGGGATTTCTGTACATCCTCTGAAATCTAGGTGGAGGTTCCCAAACCTCAATTCTTGCCTTCTGTGCACCCACAGGCTCAACACCACATGGAAGCTGCCAAGGCTTAGGGCTTCCACCCTCTGAAGCCACAGACTGAGCTGTACATTGGCCCCTTTTATCCATAGCTGGAGTGGCTGGGACACAGGACACCAAGTCCCTAGGCTGCACACAACACAGGGACTGTGGGCCCGGCTGATGAAATCAGTTTCCTCCTGGGCCTCTGGGCCTGTGATAGGAGGGGCTGCCATGAAGATCTCTCACATAGCCTGGAGACATTTTCTCCATTGTCTCGGGGATTAACATTCGGCTCCTTGCTACTTATGCAAATTTCTCTAGCTGGCTTGAATTTCTCTCCAGAAAACGGATTTTTCTTTTCTATCACATAGTCAGGCTGCAAATTTTCCAAACTTTTAAGCTCTGTTTCTCTTATATAACTGAATGGCTTTTAACAGTATCCAAGTCACCCCTTGAATGCTTTGATGCTTAGAAATTTCTTCTGCCAGATACCCTAAGTCACCTTTCTCAAGTTCAAAGTTTCACAAATCCCTAGGGCGGGGCAAAATGCCACTAGTTTCTTTGCTAAAACATAACAAGAGTCACCTTTACTCCATTTCCCAACAACTTCCTCACCTCCACCTGAGACCACCTCAGCCTGGACCTTATTTTCCATATTGCTATCAGCATTTGGGGCAAAGCCATCCAACAAGTCTCTAGGAAGTTCCAAACTTTCCCACATTTTTCTGACTTCTTCTGAGTCCTCCAAACTGTTCCAATCTCCACCTGTTACCTAGTTCCAAAGTTGCTTCCACATTTTCAAGTATCTTTTCAGAAATGCCCCACTCTACTGGTACCACTTTACTGTATTAGTCTGTTTTTATGCTGCTGATAAAGACATACCCGAGACTGGGAAGAAAAAGAGGCTTAATTTGACTTACAGTTCCACATGGCTGGGGAGGCCTTGGAATCATGGCAGGAGGTGGAAGACACTTCTTACATGGTGGCAGGAAGAGAAAAATGAGGAAGAAGCAAAAGCAGAAGCCACTGATAAACCCATCAGATCTTGTGAGACTTTTTTACCATCATGAGAATAGCACAGGAAAAACTTGCCCCATGATTCAATTACCTCCCCCTGGGTCCCTCCCACAACACGTGGGAATTCTGGGAGATACAATTCAAGTTGATATTTGAGTGGGGACACAGACAAACCATATCACCTGGGTATTACTTAGTTGTTTGTCATTTTCTTAACAGTCATGTTATAGGATCTTGCATTTGGGTCTTAGATTCATGTTTCTAACTCATGGTCACATGATCATCTTTAATTTAGTAGTAACTATCTTGAGCCTATCCTACAAAATCAGCAGGGTAACAAAAATGTAAAGATAAATGATTCAGCATTTCCAGAAGGGAGCGAGTTATTTGCCAGCAAGATAGATGGAAGAATAAAATTGGTTGCTTCTTGTTTTTTCAATATACTTGATAGATACTTGCAAGAGCATAGGGTTATTAATTAAATGTCTACTTCAATGACAGTGCATATCTAATGCAATACTCATATATAAAGAGTTGTCAAGTCTAAAAACTCCTCTAACTTGTAATGATTTTCTGTTTTATGAATATCTTTCTATAGAATTTGAATCTCTGAATTTTAAGGGGAAATTTTTGTGTTTTTTACCATTGAATACTTGTAAAATGGCTAAACCACTGCTTTCATAATTTGGTAGTATCTAAACTCTTCTGTTTTGCCTAAGACCTTTTTTGTTTGGGCATAAAATGAAAATTGGAAATCACCATTCTTATGTCATTATATAAATCTATGATTACTATAGTTGACCTCATCTCCATGTGATTCCAATTACATTTTGTCACTATTATAATAACCATGAAGCGTATTTTTTCAGCCCCTGAAAATATGTCTTATATGTATGACTTACTGGCACCTCTGCTTTGATATTCCACAGATATCTCAAACCTCAGTATGTTTTTAACTGAGCCTTTCCCAAGCCCTCTCCTCCACATTTAATGTTACCAAAATCTCATCATTCATCCAAGCCAGGAATTAAGAGTTACTAGAATTTTCCTCTTCTTCCCTTCTCAAAAGAAATCAGTCAGGAGTCATGATGATTCTATTTCTAAAATATCACTGGAATCTGTTTTGTCTTCTCCAATCCTACTAGCACTGCCTTAATTCAGAATCACTTGCCAGAATTACTGAAATAGCTTCCTCAATATTATATCTGTGCTTCTGACATTGCCTCACAAATTCTTTCTTTATAATGCTACTAGCATTACATTTTAAAATTAAAATTTAATCACGACCGTCCTCCTTAAAAATCCTCAAATTTATAAGAACCCAAACTCCTTACTATGACTTACAAGACTGTGATGACGACAGCTCCTATGTACAAAATGCCTGTCTTTTCATAATAATAGAATTACAGCTGGGAAGGGGTTATCCAGCAAACCCCCTTATGTTACAATCCCCATAACCCAGCAACCAGGAGAGGTCATGTGAATAGTTCTCAGCAATGGCAGGACAGCAGGAGTGAAGTGTGCCACTTACTGGTTCAGACCTTAAAGTGAAAGTCTTGGGCACAGCCACCCAGGCATGATCACACAGATGAGAGCCTTGAGATGAATGGAGTCTGATCCAGGAATCACTTTGTGGAAGAGAGTTGCTGGTGGACCTGTAGCACCAACCCTGAACTATTCCTTGAAGGAGAAATAAACTTGTGTTGTGTTTGTGCTATTATATCTTGAGGCATTTTTTAACCATAATTTAGCCCATCTCAGTACAAAACCTTTTATAATTCAATCCTTAATTACCTTTCCAACTTCATGTTTTACCAATTTTCAATTCCTCATTTGCATCCTAAGCTCCAGCATTACCAGACTATTTAAAATTCCATAGATAAGCAATGCTCACTCTTGCATTTATACCTTTGTTCCTGCTGTTCTATCCACAGGGTTATACCCTCTTCTTTAAGACTGGGTCAAGCAACACTACTCTCAAAAATTTCTCTTGTTTTGGGTGGATTGTGCACAGCGCCCTCACCCCACCATTTGTGTGTTGAAGGCCTAACTCTCAGTATCATAGAATGTGACTGTACTTGCAGACAGGGCCTTTAAATAAGTAATTAGGTTAAATTAGGTCTTCAGGGTGGGCCTTAATCCAATTTGACTGGTATCCTTATAAGAAAAGGAAAGTTGAACATGCAGAGAGAGACAAGGGATGTGCAGGCACAGGACACAAAGAGAAGGTGTTCACCTGCAAGCCAAAAAGAAAAGCCACAAACAAAACTAAACCTGCCAACATGTTGATTTTAGACTTTTCACCTCCAAGACTGTGGGAATATACATTTCGATTAAGTCACCCAGTCTGTGGGTATTTTGTTACGGCAGCCCTAGTAAACTAATATACCCCTTGAAGCAGGATGTTTTCTTCTCTGAAATGTCATAGCATCCTGAGCATACCCCATTTATCAAATATCTTTGCTATTTTTCAATCAGTGATTTACTTGTCTGTTTCCTCAACTAGTCTGTCAGTCTTTCAGGGAAAGTGACTCTGTCTACAAATCTGCTGCCTTAACTCCTGACAATATGTTTGGAAATTCATAAGAAATGGATAAATGTTCATTAGAATGGATTAATTTCTTCTCCACAACTTGCAACTTACCAGCAAGCAAATAATCAAGTAGTTTGAGTTTTTATTTGTTGTCTACTTTCTTTACATATATGGCCAGGGTGACAATCATGTAGCCTGATTTTGATACACGATTTCATCATTGGAGATTGACTTGCCATTTTTCATATTGTTTCGTGGACATTTTTAAAGGTATAGTTTCTATACCTTTGCAGATTTACTAAAGTCCAGAAGATAAAGATGAATTTTATAGCAGGAACAAGATCTTCTGTCAGTAAGGTTGGTTGTGATGTTGCAGTGGACCACTGTTGCTATTTTGTCAACATTACAATAGCCTTCTTTTTCCAACAATTACCCTCAAACCAAGCAGTTGGTTTAACCCAGTCTCTATGTCATACTTGGTTGGACAAGAGTGGTCACTAGATACAAGTTTAACTAGTAATATTTTTTTCCACAAATTTTGAATTGAGAGTGAGGGAAACTAGTTTTGATCTCTTCTGAGTGGCTGAAACTGAGAATTGTTGGGTAATCATGTGCATTGAGATGGAGAGATATTTGAATGAAGACAAAGACATATCCTAAATACAGATGTGAAAAGGGAGAGAGAGGGAGAAAGAGAGAGAGAGAGAGAGAGAGAGACAGCAGTAATACCAGTTAATTTTCATTTTCTCATTTCGGTTCCTTATGAGGCCTATGGCACTCCTTGCTCTTGGGTTCCATGACATTTTTATATCAAATTTCATTTGGTTTAATCTGGAATGAATTTCTGTCATTTGCAATAAAAAAGAGTACTTACTTAAATCAATTAGATAGTATAGTTGACATATGTAATTTTTAAATTAGTATAGTTGACATATGTAATTTTTAATCACTCAAGTCATTCTTCCTTGATGCTAGTAATAATTATTCAATCATCTTTTTTGGAGCCACTTTCCTCTATTCTAGTCTATAAAGTTCATTAGGGTCAAGCCTAGTGCAAGGTAATTAGCTCAAGAAGGGACATAGAGATATATGACCTAAACTAGCTCAATAACTCTATCAGCAATATTTGCTAGAACTTCTGAGAAATTGTGAGAAGTCAAAGCAATTTTTTTCCCACTGAAATTTCTCAAATAGTAAAGACAACAGCTTGAATCTCCTGGTTGCCATGTTACCACCATGAAAAGAGTACCTTTGAGAATGAAACCAGTATAGAAGAAGTCAGGGCAAAAGACAGAAAAACCCAGATTCTTCGCACATCATTTAAGCACCAAGGTCCATGCATTTCTGAGGTCCTAGACTTTTCAGTTATTCCATCAATAAATGTCATTTTTTAAATCTGAATTTTGGTGTTGTTTGAAACAAAAAAGTCCAGATAAACATGGATAGCATATCTTTATATGTCTTTGAGCTGGTGAAGTTTTATTATGTATACCTAACACCAAATTGAATGCCTAACCCTGTATCTGAAATAAGTGGATGCTCAAGAACTTTCTGCTGAGACTGAATGAAGATGAAAAATGCTACATATTGTGCCATTTGTGGATATGTCTTTTTATAGCCTTACCTCTTCATCAGAAGTACTAAATCTGTGCTCTATAATCAGTGGATTTTCATCAGAGAAATTAGGTAAAAAGGGTTTTGAGTCCTTGTCACCAGAGCCAATCAGAATATTTGCCTCCCAAAGGCCAAATCATAAGTAGATTTTCCCTCTTCATTGTAGTATCTCCATTCTAAAGAGAACTTCTCATCCGTACCAGTGCAGTAGCCTCCTGAGAGGTCTCCAAGTCTCCAGATTGTTTCTACTCTAATCTGTTGGGGAGCTTAAATAACTTGATTAAAGTCCTATAGTTAGCTAGTGGCTGAGGAACTATTCGAACCCACAGGGGCTTGATTGACTTCAAAATCTTTGCTTAATTTCCCTACTATTATACATATTGCATCACTTCATGATATAATTCTTATATTTTCTGAGTTGAAAAACAAACTAAACATGGCCTCTTCAAACTTGGAGAGACTAGTAACAGTGAGACAAAAGCTGATCCAAGAAAATGCACCAAAACACACCCGTGTTGTTCTTACAGCTTTGCAGTTTTGTGAAAAGGAACACAGGAGATTTTGCTCTCATTTAGAACTGTCATTCATGGCTTTTGCTTGAAAATACCTGCTTTCAAATTCACACTGTGTCTCTGTCTACCAAGCGTATGTCTATGCATATGAAATCCAGAGAAAGTAACTCTGCTAGACTGAACTGGGATGCATTCCAAGGACTCGGAGTCATGGGATAACAGATCTTATACAACCTAATAGGACTTGATTTGGCACAGGTAAAGTTTTTTTTATGAAAATTTACTTTCTCATATATTGGTGAGACTGAACAGATCTAGCTATATATTGCTTAAATTTGCTTCATGTCAAGTTAAGAAGAAAACACTCATAAAGCAGCCATTCCTTCTTAACAGAGAAAAGCTGTTTTTATCTTTTGAAATACTAGTTTAAGGAAGTGCATCAATAAAACCTTTAACTTTTTAAAAAATCTCATTTTATGATGTAAATTGAAAGCATATTTCTTATTTTGGAGAAGGCATTACTGATGTGCATAAACTCAATAGGGTTCTTCATACTCTAACCTAACATTTTTGCCTAGGGCTCATTTTTGTGATTTCCTCAGAAACCAGAGAATGCAAAATAGTATTGAAGTAAGATGGAGGTGGATTTGGTATTGCAAAGTTAAATATTTTAAGTGCACAGCTAACATTGGAAAGGGCCTTATGCAAAGGAGATTCTGAAATTACTTTTAGTAATTTCATGACTTCCATCGAAACGGTAGCCAATATAGGATGAGACAGAAAATAAGAGGACTCTTGGGATTGTGTTGATATCTGCTTTCCCTAGTCCCCTCAGAGGTGAAGTCCCTGAGGTCCCTCACTTGCAGAGTCAGATATCTCTGGATTTAAGTCCCAGCCCCACCACATATCACTTTTATGAATTTACCCAAGTTACTTAGTTTTCTCCTTTATTTATCATACATTTGCCTAACAATTTCCTGAGCCAGGCCCCATTTGAAGCCTTTATACTCTTGGAAAGCTGAAAACTTGAGCACTATCTCACTCCCAGTTTACAAATGAAGTGGGTCACAGGCAGAGTTAAGCAAATTTCCCCAAATAGATGATAACAGAATTGGTAAGAACCAGAAGACAGACCCAGGAAACTTGGTTCTACAGTGCATGCTCTTTACCACTACTTAACCTGCCATGTTAAACTATGGCAAGTAATAAAACAATCTTGCTTCTTTCTGCTGTGGTGAGGTTTCATTGAGATACTCTGCATAAAACATCTTACACAATTTAACAGGCAGGCATATAGTAAGCCAGTCTGCAGAGTCTGGAATTAGTCCGTTGCTGTAAAGCTGGTGTATCTGGTAGGTCCTGGGTGTTCATGGACCCACCACACCAAAATGATCTCCAATAGTCCACTCAACTGGCACAGTTTGCCTACCGGAACTTCTGCTATAGGTTTTCTATTTGACACTTCTATTTCCAATTGGACTGTGGCCCAGAACTAACCTTCAGTTCATTTGGCTGGGGTCCTGACCATTTGTGTTCCAGGAATCAGATATGCATGCTCACAGGTCTTATGTTCCTGGTTCTGCTATACTTTATTTTCACTGGTTGATTTGCCCCTGCTTGTCCTTGAGCAGACTTATATAATTCCAGGTGCAGTAACTACGTAAGTAGGTTTTCAGTGACCTGGGATAGCACGGTACATTAGAAAAGGAATAAACTCAAGAGTTCCAGGACTAGGTTTGTATCTCAGCCTCAGCACTGTGTTCTTGGGGAAGTTAATGATCTGCTCTATGCCTTAGTTTTCCTCATCAGTAAAAATAGGAATAAAAATTCTTACTCTCAGGGTCATTGTTAAAATTAAACATGGTAACTTCTGTGGATATATCTAACACCATGCTTAAGCTAAAGTAGGTGATACAGTTTGGCTGTGTCCCCACCCAAATTTCAACTTGAATTGTATCTCCCAGAATTCCCACATGTTGTGGGAGGGACCCAGTGGGAGGTAAATGAATCATGGGGGCCGGTCTTTCCCATGCTAGTCTCATGATAGTGAATAAGCCTCACAAGATATGATGGGTTTATCAGGGGTTTCTGCTTTTGCTTCCTCCTCATCTTCTCTTGCTACCACCATGTAAGAAGTGCCTTTCAGCTCCCACCATAATTCTGACATCTCCTCAGCCATGTGGAACTGTAAGTCCAATTAAACCTCTTTTTCTTCTCAGTCTTGATTGGGTATGTCTTTTTCAGCAGTGTAAAAATGGACTAATACAGTAGGTGTGCAACAACTTTTTCTTTCTTTCTTTTTCTGAAAGTAAAGGAGAACTCCATATGTCTGGAAAAATAATTCGAATTAACCTTCACATCGGACAATGCACAAACCCAGGCTTTCCCACTACTGTAGATTTGGGTTGCTGAGTTTCAGGTTACATTGCTGAGACATTAATGCTGTTGGGGTCTGAATTTCTTGAATCATTGTTGAGTACTGGTGACTAAAATAAACAATGTGATATGGTTTAGAAACTTTGTTACGTTCTATACACTTGTTTATCTACGTGTACATGTTCTAAAAATGTTTACATATATGTGCTATGGTTTGTTCTGTTTTGATAGGATGAATGGGTGTTTGTGGCTGGGAATCCTAAGAAACAAAATGTAAAAAAATAAATTATTTGTAGTAATCGAAACATAATTAAGTGCTAGAGAGCACAGTCATGGACTTCATCATGGCTTTTAGCATAGTAAGTGTGATGAAATGGTAGAGGTTTCCTGTAATGCCTTAGAAAAAGCCTGTATCACACTTCACTGCATAGGGACAGTAACTGCTATCATATAAAACCAATGCTCTGCAAAACTAGACATGAGCCTTTGAGATTTATACATTGCCACTGATATGCTTTGGCTGTATCCCCACCCAAATCTCCGCTTGAATTATACATGGTAGGGACCCAGTGGGAGGTAATTGAATCATGGGGGTGGTTACCTCCATGCTGGTCTTGTGATAGTGAGTGAGGTCTCATGAGATCTGATGGTTTTATAACGGACTTTTCCCCACCCCGCTTTGCTCTACAATTCTCCTTCCTGCTGCCATGTGAATAAGGATGTGTTTGCTTCCCCTTCCACCATTAACTGTAAGTTTCCTGAGGCTTCCCCAGCTCTGTGGAACTGTGAGTCAATTAAACCTCTTTCCTTTATAATTTACCCAGTCTCAAGAAGATCTTTACAGCAGGCTGTGAACTAACTAATACAGTCACTAATTTGAAAATGGCTGCATACCAATTTGCAGTCATAATGGAAGGGGAGAGGCATAATCTAATCACTGAGACTTGAGTCTCACGTGCATAATAACTCCATATGCCATTAGTTTAGCAAGTGTGTTTGATTTCATGTACTTTGTTACTTGTACAAGATTTTTTTTAATTATACAGAAACAGATAAGCAGGTTTCACTGAAGCAGATTTTGCAATAACTGAAAAGAAAAATGACAAGAGTCATTTCATCTGAATTGTGAAATGCTGCCTTACAGGAAGGACCACAGCCTATCTGCAGAAGCCTGTCTGCATTGCTTCTGCCAACCCTACTCTCTCTGTGGATGAGTCTCTTCCACAAATGTTCCCTTTAGACAGATGTCATAAAGAAAAAGAAAGGACGAATTAGAGCACGCTTCTCAAAAGTTCTGGCTAGTATTAAAATATTTTCTTTGAGTTAAATATTGGACTGGATTCAAATAGAGTTTTCATTTTATTCACAGAGCTCCTCCATTCTTTCCTCCATTGTCTCTTCAGGCGTGGGGTAAAGGAGTGTTGGGAAAAGTTTATGCGGCGGAAGGGAGTTACATACACAAACACACATCTACGGATAAATATACGAAAGATTTGTTTCTTATAAAACAATAGGAACAATCTAAGTTTCTGAGGTTAATGGCTCCTCCCTTAAGAAGTTTAGTATTTCATAATTTTCTGTGTACAAAATGCAGTTTCACATTGCCTGTGCCCTAAATTGCTTTCTGATGTTGAATGATAGAAATCATCAAGCGACATTAAATTAATTCCACATCTCTAAGTTGTCCAAAGGGATTAAGCTCCTCCTCTTAAAGTGTCCCATAGCACCAGAGAATACTTGAGACACTGAACAGGAAAGGAAGAATATTCTAGACAGAAGGAGTAGCAGGTTTAGACTTGGAGTCAAGAAATGTAAAATAGTTCAAAAGAGTACAGTTCAAGGGAAAGAGAAATAATGAAGTTAGACAAATGGTAAAGGTCATGATGGATTTTGTAAGCCTTGTGAAAGAGTTTGGAAAGCAATGAAATGCATCATTAACTACAAAGAAAAAAACATCAAGGACATTTTTACTGAGACTTAACTTGCCAAATGATTTTATGGACATTGAGGCATTCTAGTTTGTGTTGCTCAGATATTTTATCTACCTAGAGAGATACTGACGCTGGCACAGGTAGGTGAAGGTCTAGATATTCCAGGGTAGCACTGTTCAATACAACTTTCTATCCTGTCCAATATGATTACCAGTAGTTACATGTGGCTACCAAGAACTTGAAATGTAGCTAGCATAATGGTAATTTAATGTAAGGCAGTGGATAGTGGAGGAAAATAGAGAGAGGCTTGCTGGGGATTAGATGCTGGGAATATGGGCAGAACTCCAAAAGCACCTCTGCAAATCCAGATCAACATTAAGAATATGGCAAAGTTCAGTTAATGTGGGACATAACAAATCTAAAGAGTAAATGTGTCAAAGTCCAGAGGCAAATTCCCAGCACGTACTGGCAGGAGTTAAGGAGTGAAGGAAGACATGAAGAAGGGTCAGGAAAATTTTAACTTGATTTGTTAGAGTTATTTCAGAAGGTACAGAGTGTGAGCTCCATGGATTAACCTTCAGTGGTCTTAAATGAGAAACAGATTGAAGTAAACAACCTATTGCATATGGAGGGATTAACCAACCAAGAGGAAAACAAAGTTAAGGACATCCTGAGTGCCTTACTCCTTGCGCATCTAGAACAATCAGCTGTCTAATAGTTAATATTTTCTACCTCAAACTCAAAGCCATTTATAAATAAATTTTTGCCAGAACTATGAAAGATTCTTTTAAAATAAACAGACTCTAAAATAATTCAGGCAACTGATTACAAAGAATGGAGGCATTCCAGTAGGACTAATTCCTTCACCTCACTGGGTCACAAGTTCCTCATAAGTAAATGACAGGGTGGGTTTGCTCACCTTTCACAGGAAAAAGGAGCAAGCATATTGGCAATCCACTACTTTCAAACAAAATCAGACTAAAAACATATAAGAAAGTCAAATATGCAAGAGATAATGTACTTTAGAGTGGGGATTCTGTTCTACAGAGAGCTAAAACTGATTTAAATTTCATAAATATGCCTCTCCTTTTAGATATAATACCCAATAAATTCTAGCATTTCATGCTATTCTTCTTCTTCTTCTTTTCATTTTTTTTTTAGACGAAGTCTTGCTCTGTCGCCCAGGATGATCTTGGCTCACTGCAACCTCCACCTTCCAGGTTCAAGCGATTCTCTCACCTCAGCCTCCTGAGTAGCTGAGACTACAGGAGCCCACCACCACGCCTGGCTAATTTTCATTTTTGTTGTTGTTGTTGTTATTTTGTAGAGATGGGGTTTCACCATGTTGACCAGGCTGGCCTAAAACCCCTGATCTCAAGTAATCTGCCTGCCTCAGCCTCCAAAGTGCTGGAATTACAGGCGTAAGCCACTGTGCCAGGCCCATTTCATGCTATTCTTTAAATTTGCTTCCTTTGTAAATGAAGACACTATTAATCAGTTTAATTTTAATGTGTCCAATAGAAACTAAATGCTAACTATCGATTGCATGCTTAATTACTTTTACCTTTGTCTTAACTCTACTGTTCCTTACCTAACTTTTTATAACTACTTTCTGCATTTTTGCATCTTCATTTTCCACCCATTTTTGAATAATAAAAGAAAATAACAATAAAGTATTAAAATTATTTTTAACACCATTGTTCAAGAAAACTTAGAGATACTGTATAACTTATAGAAAGAAATCATAAGAAACAAACACTTGTTTGCTGATTACAAACCTCTAAATTTGGTGTAGGAAAGGTCATGTAAGAGTTTCAGTGCATAATTCACAAAAACACAGATGTATTAAAAGAGCAATGTATCAAAGTCAGGAGCAATTTCTTCTGTTCCCTGTATTTCAATATCTTTGCCTTTTAGTTTGGATTTCTAGGATATTTGCATATGATGGGGAAACATGCTAGTATAACTTCAGCAGGGAAATATACGGAGTAGAAGAGGGAGATTGATTGGGCAGCACTGGTAAAGAAAAGGAAAAGAATAACAATATTAACTGAGCACTACCCAGGTACCTAAAGATGCACTTAATTAACTCACATATTCCTCACAGCAATTCCTTCACTCTTTACACTAATATTTCCTTAGCACCTCCAATGTGCCAGGCACTGTGCTTGGTAGATTCAAGGACAGACAAGATAAAGCCTGTCTCTGCCCTTGGGAAACTCATATTCTAATATAGAAAACAAAAAGGTAGACAGACAAACAGAAACAAATTACTAAATAGGACAGGCACCATGAAGGAAACAAATGAGCTGAGATAGTACATAATAGAGAAATCTACTGTAGATAGGAATATCAAGAAAAAATGCTTCGAGAAAGTACTTAAGCTGTTAACCAAAGGAAGAAACAGAGCTGTAGCATGCAGGAGGTAGGGAAAAGAGTGGGATAGCATGTGCAAAGAACCTGGGGCAGGAAAGATCCTTATGTCTGCTGAGTAATGAGTGGGCTGGTGGGCGCAAGAGGAGAAGTATTAGGAGCAGGTGTGGCGGTCTAGCTGAGAAATTAGTTTTGCCTGAATTTGGAGTTTTAGAGATGGAGAGAAGTGAATAGTAGAAGATATATTTTGAAGGTAGAGTCAACAGTACTTGCCACATTTACTTATTAATATTCTCACATAACAGATGAGAAATGGCCTGAAAGATTCAGAATTAATTAAAGTTCTTGTAGTAAGTAACTTCATGATGGGGTTATGAACCCTGCCTTCCTTAAAGCCCCTTCTACTACATCACACTTCCTAGCTTTGTTAATTCAAGGTTAATGTAGGTTTTATAGAGTCCTAAAAGTGGAAGTTTTTTGCCAGTCTAATGATGTTGAATTAGAATGTGTTTTAATAACCTGAACAAATAACAGATTTTCCATTCACAAACCCATAACCTTATGTCACTGAGGAGGGCATCAAATTCTACAAACACCCTTTACATATTTCTTCTGGACCAAATGTTAAAATACTCTTGCATTTCTTCCAGAGATGCACTGCATTACCAGCATGCATATGAAAAATTTTCTGTTGACTAAAGCAGCAGTCTTGGCAATTCTGAACCATGTGCTATTCTTACTATAAGTCTAAATTGGGTAGTTCGAGTGACCAACCAGTTTGTTCAGCTTTGCTAAAAATATGCTCATGTTTGCCCAAATGACCTGGCTTGCTGGTAATCTCCCACTTTTCCGAGTCAATCAACACATGGAAAGTGCTCAAAATAAGCAGGGATTAGAGTCACAAACTCAGCTGGAGGAGCTTGCTTTTTTAAAACACAGCACTCCTGTAGTTATTTTCTTCATTGTTATTCTGTCTTTACTGTTGAGATTCTGGTGTACACATTAATGCTGCTCACGAGTACCTCCATTTCTTCTCTGTTCAGCACACAATAGGTTTGTACTTGCCCACAATGTGCAGTTGCCCTCTGTATCTGAGGGTTCTGCAAACTGCAGATTAACTAACCACAGATCAAAATATTGAGAAAAGAAAATAATAAAAAATAACAATATGACAATAAAAATAATACAAATAAAAAGGTGATACAGTATAATCACTATTTATACAACATTTACATTGTATTAGGCATTATAAGTAATCCAGAGATTATTTAAAATGTGCAGGAGGATGTGCATAGGTTATATGCAAATACTACTCTAATTTATATAAGGGATTTGAGCATCCTGGGATTTTGGTAGGGGGAAGGTGGTCATGTAACTTATTCCCTAGTGGATACCAAGGAACAACCATACTTCTTTAGGTTGGCGTCACATACTTGGTCTGGCAGTATTTAAGAGCTGCCATACAATTCTTCCCTTCTGTGTGCAGTGGAGTCTAGTGATGCTTGAAGCCTCCAATAGCCTAAGTCTCTGATGAGGACAATGTGCTGCCAAGTCCCCACAGCTGATCCCCAACAGACATGTTATATGGGGGCAAAGACCTTTTTTCATTTTTAAATGCTAAGACTTGGGGATTTGTTGTTGTTGTTGCTGCTGCTACTATATATCCTAATCTTTGTGACTGGGATAGGTTCCTTCACATTCTTGATAGGAAGGAAAACACGAACTTTCAATTTAAGGAAATATGACAAACAGTACAGTTGGCAGAAAGTGAAGAGGTTTGGATTCAAATGCAACTAGTTTTAATACTATCTTTGCAACTTACTTGCTCTCTGAGTCTTCTTTTTCTCATCTGAAAAAGAGTGATAACAGTATAAGTTTGCTATAATTTAATACACAAAGTTCCTAGAAGGATGCTAAACCACAGATGATGTTCAATGAAAATAGCTATTTCTGTGAGGGGTAATGGTAAATAGACTAAAAGTGTAGCAAAAGATAAACAACATAGGCATGGCTGAATCTGAAGAGACTATAGAAATGGGGAACACTATCATTCATCCCCTCGGTTCTGCCTACCAAGCATCTCCTAGTCATAGGCATGCCTTTCTGTCTCTTCTGTGTTCAACTCATGCTTTCCCTGTCCCGTTCCCACTCCTCTGTCACACGCTGCTCCCAGGAAAGTATATAGAAATCACTCACTAAGATAGCTGCATTTTAACAGGAATTAAGTTAAAGGGCTAAAGCTCCAACTTAGTATTTTAGGCCTTAGGTGGAAAAGGGCAGTGGATATCTCTCACCTGAACCCAGACTGGCCAAGAGGATCCATCTAGCTTAATTATGTCCACTTTTTGGGTCCACTAACCTAGGAAGGTCTATTGGACCAGTCTTTATAAAAGACTTTTATGAGGCTTCATTTTGTGAAGCTGTCCAGATCTGCTGGAAAGACTACCATTATAGTTTGGCAGGATCTTCTGTGGGGTCAGGAGTGGGGACTGGCAGTACTAGTGCTGTATGTCGACATTACTCTTAAAAATGTTCAGACAGTCTTAACATAGTCTCCTCATATTAATCCTCACAGCAATCCTGCAAATGGGCATTAAGATCTTTGTCATAGATGATGGAACTGAAGCTTAAAGCTTTTAAATCATTTACCCAAATTCACGTATATGATAGGTGGAAGAGTCTATATTCCAAAACCAGTACCTCTGATTTCAGGTTTAATATCCTTTTTTCCCCTTTCACTATTACAGTTTTCTCTGTGTGAGAAAGTAAATTCAATAGTGTCTCTTGATGGCATTTTGCTATCATGTAATACAAATATTTCTTTTTTGTTGTTACATAGTTGGGAATTTGAAATTCTGTTTTCTACATTCAACACTAAAAGGAAGAAAAAACACATGACTGTTAAAAAAAAGAAACTACAAATATACTATTGAAAATGAAATTAAAGTAAGGTATTCTATATTGTCATGTTTTCTGGCTAAAATAATACCCACAATTTCAGAGAATTTTAATCTCTACCTATATGAAAAAAGAGAGAAGAGAATAGGGAAGGAAGCTAAGATTTTAGTCTCATCATTTCTTTAAGAAACTATAATTATTGTCTTATGGCTAACATAATTTCTAACATCAATCTATTTGCAGTCAGTTGTAAACATTGAAAATGTTTTGAAACTTACAGTGGAAATACAGAATTTGTAGCCAGACAAACTTGAGTTTGAATTCTAATAACACCACATAAATCTATAGGCCTTGAGGAAGTAAGTTAATTAAGCCATAAATTAGAGATGAGCCTCAAGCTTCTTATCTCTGAAATGAAAGTTTATAATAATAATCTCATAGAAAGGCGGTGGCTATCACATGACATAGTGGATATAAAGCACTTATAGATTATAAACTTTAAAAAAGTTTACTTCCCTTTTCTCTTTGCATCAGATAGATTCTCATCATTCTAGAAATAACCTGATTCTTATTCCCAAGTAGTGCACAATCAAGTGGATTTTATTCACTTAGTAAGTATTCAAAGAGAGAAAGTGAGAAGCAGAGAAGAAAGATGGAGGAAAGGAAGAAGGGAAGGAAGACAAGGAGGAAGGGAGAGAGGGGAAAAGTCCTGCTAAGAAAAACAATACTAAAATCAGATGGAGACATGTTCCTTCTCTGCATGATCTAATATTGTTCTGTTAGTAGAGATTGGAAGTACTTGGAGTTATCCATCCTGCCCTTGTCCTCTTTCCCCAATAGAAATACAGGAAATAAAAAAAGTTTTATAACACTTCCGTTAATATCACTAGAAATTGGTCATTAGTTCTCAAAGCAGAACTTCTTGCTTGATATATATTTGGCCCTATTTGATTTTATCATTCATTCAAGGGTGGAATTGTTACAGAAATATATTCTACGCCACTAATCCCATCACTATGCACAATTATACATTTATTTTTTAGACAACCGACCAGATTCCAAATGTAAACCTGAAAGACCTAAAGAAATTTTTCAACACCCAGTCTAGGACTGATCTTAACTGGACTTTGGCTGTCTATGGCATCTCAAGTAGCTATTTCCAACTTCACTGTAGAGGACAGCCATTACAGGTTTGGGCAGCTATCTCCACCATGAGAAAGAGTTAATTTTTTGTATAATTTTGAAGTCTGAGTGAAGTTGAAGTGTGAATTCATTACAGGATATCGTGAATGTTGTTAAGTGGATCATACGAATGCAGTTCCCTCTATATTTCCTATAATGATTTTTATATACTCTAAGTAATTACAGGCATTTATATTTATAATTAGCCTTTTGGGGGAACCATTTTAAGAAAATGATTTGTTCAGCTGTGTACCAGATTAGTATCAGCCGGGTGTTTGTCAAATACCACCGTAACTGGGAAAACACAGCAAGAAGTGTTGATACAAAAAGAACTTTAGAAATATGCTTAAAGTTTCATTTTTTTCCCAAAAAATAGTTGCATCACTTCTTAGAACACAAGTACATGTCTTTCAAACACGATTTTTTTCTTTAAAAAGTGGGGCATGGGTACACAAATACAGTGATGAAATGAAAAAATACAATCAATGGAATTTTACTGGCACAACGTAAAGGTCAGGATAAGACTAACAATACAAGCATTAGAAACAACACTGAGCAATGTTCTGAAAGATCATGAACTGCCTTTAGAGGCTTCTAAAGCACCAAGATGAATTGGTGCCAACAACTGGACTATGGAGTCAAGAGACCAGCAGAGGCAGTTGACCCAAACTCAAGATGAAACTTTTATAAATAAATATAGGCCGAGTGCGGTGGCTCACAGCTGTAATCCTGACACTTTGGGAAGCGGAAGTGGGCAGATCACTTGAGGCCAGGGGTTCGAGAACAGCCTGGCCAACATGGTGAAACCGCATCTCGACTAAAAAATACAAAAATTAGCCAGGTGAGGTGGCCCATGCCTGTAATCCCAGCTACTTGGGAGGTTGAGGCAGGAGAATTGCTTGAGCCAGGGAGTCGGAGGTTCCTGTGAGGCGAGATTTTGCCACTGCACTCCAGCCTAGGTGACAGAACAAGACTCTGTCTTAATAATAATAACAATAGAAGTAAAGATGTTTGTTATATTCTTGTGAAGGTTTGTCTGTGTACAGGACAGAATCGTAAATTAAAATCCCCAAATAAGAAAGTCTGAGTCAAGAAGGCAACAGTGAGACAACTATTACCCTCTGTTTTCAGTAATAACATCATACATCTATTCGAATGTCCCCTTGTCCAAAGAATTATGTAAACCTTAATAATCTTTTAAATGGGCATCATCTGATTTCCTTTCAAACTTCAACCCCTAAATGAGTATATTGCTCTGATTTGGAAACTACCAGGGAGAAATCTGACTATTCAAAGCAGTGAAGTCAACCTGAGTTGATAATGTAACTGCAGGCATTCCTACAACATTTCATCCTCTCCAATATAAATAGAGCAATTTGACCTTCATTTAACTTGATCATTTAAAATCCATTATGAACAACATAAATATCTTTCCCACCATGTGCTTTAAAAACTTTGTACTATTTATTTTTTTGCAGGGAAAACTTCCAGATAATACAGGGTCAGAAATCTGACCACTTTTGAATTCTCTTCCTTTTTAAAATTTATTTTTAAATTTATAATTGACACAATAATATTACATATTTCTGGGGTACAATGTGATGTTTTGAGGCACATGTACATAGTGTAATGATCAAATTGGAGTAGTTATCATATCCATCATTTTAGACATTTCTTTGTGGTGACAACCTTCAAAATCTTCTCTTCTAGCTATCTTGAATATGTAGTACAATGCTATTTTTCTATAGTCAGTGTATTGTGTAATACAACATCAAAACTTATTCTTCCTGTATAATTTAATGTTGCAGCAATTGACCAACCTTTTGTTGTCCCCCCTTCCAGCCTTTGGTAGCCACTATTTTACTCTCTATTTCTATGAAATCAATGTTTTTAGATTTCACATGAGTGAGATTATGCAGTTTGTCTTTCTGTGTCTAGCTTATTTCACATAATATAATGTCCTCCAGGTTCATCTACGTTGCTTCAACTGACATGATTTCATTCTGTGTTATGGTTAAATGGAATTCTATTGTGTGTCTGCATGTGTGTGTGTTTGTGTGTATAACAATTTTTAATCCATTCATCTGTAGATGGTCATCTAGGTTCATTCCATATCTTGACTACTGTGAATAGCACTATAATAAACATGGGTGTGCAGATGTATCATCAACATACCGATTTCATTTTCTTTGATATATGCCCAGTAATGAGCTTGCTAGATCAAATGGTAGTCTATTTCTAGTTTTTAAAGGAAACTTTATACTGTTTTCCATAATGGCTGTATTACCTTATATTTCCACCAATCGTGTGTAAGAGTTCCCTTTCCTTTGCCAGCATGTTTGTCTTTTTGAAAAAAGCTGTTTTAACTGCGGTGAGGTGATACCATTGTGGTTTTGATGAGCATTCCTCAGGTGATTAGTGAAGTTTTGCATTTTTAATCTATCTGTTGGTTATTTGTATGTACTCTTGTGAAAAAAATGTCTATTCAGGTCTTTTGCCATTTTTTATCTGATTTTTTGTGTTTTGGCCATTGAGTTGTTGAGTTTTTTATATAATCAGGGTATTAACTTATTATCAGATGCATAGTTTGCAAATATTTCTCTCATTCTGTAGATTTTGTTTTCACTTCATTGATCATTTCCTTTGCTGTACAGAAGCTTTTTAGTTTTATGTAATCTCATTTGTCTATTTTAGCTTTTGTTGCCAGGGCTTTTGAAGTTTTATTCAAAAAACCTTTTCCCAGTTCAATTTCATGAAGCATTTCCTCTATCTTTTGCTGTAGTAGTTTCATAGTTTGGATCTTATGTTTGAGTCTTTAATCCAGTTAGAGTTGATTTTTGTATACTGTGAGAGATGGGGGTCTAGTTTCATGCTTCTGCATGTGGCTATCCATTTTTTTCAGCACCATTTATTGAAGAGATTGTCCTTTCCCCAATGTGTGTTCTTGGCATCTTCGTCAAAAATCAGTTGGCTGTAAATGCATGAATTTATTTCTTGGTTCTCTATTCCATTGATCTATGTGTCTATTTTTATGCCAGTATTATTCTGTGTTGGTTACTAGAGCTTTGTAGTATATTTCGAAGTCAGATAGTGTGATGCATCTAGCTTTGTCTTTTTTGCTCAGAATTGCTGTGGCTATCTGGGTCTTCCGTGGTTCCACATAAATTTTAAAATTGTTTTTTCTATTTCTGTGAGGAATGTCACTAGTATTTTGATAAGAATTGCATTGAATCTGTAGATTGCATTGAATCTGTAGATTGGGGTAATATGGAAATTTTAATGATTGTTTTCTCCAATCCATGAACATAGGATATCTTTCAATTTATTTGTGTCCTCTTCAATTTTTTTTTTTTTGAGATGGAGTCTCACTCTGTTGCCTAGGCTGCTGGAGTGCAGTGGCAAGATCTCAGCTCACTGCAACCTCCACCTCCCTGCTCAAATGATTCTATGATTCTCCTGCCTCAGCTTTCCGAGTAGCTGGGATTACAGGCACCTGCCATCATGCTTGACTAATTTTTGTACTTTTAGTAGAGATGGGGTTTCACCATATTGGCGAGGCTGGTTTTGAACTCCTGACCTCGAATGATCCGCCTGCCTCAGCTTCCCAAACTGCTGAGATTACAGGCATGAGCCACTGTGCCTGGCCCCTCTTCAATTTTTTTCATCTATGTTTTATAGATTTCTTAATTGTAGCCAGGGCTGACGTGTCATTGAGATTTTTATTCAATTTTTTAAACACTTTAAGTCCCACAGACAACATCATGTCAGGTCTTTATGATTTTGGAGTTTAGATTTGGTTTCCTCCCTCTATGAACCCTTCTTGTTATAAATTGATTTTGTCACCCCCTTTCAAATTCATATATTGAAGTCCTAATTCCTGGTACCTAATGCGACCTTATTTGAAAATAAGGTCATTGTAGATAGAATTAGTTAAGATGAGGTAGGATGGCCCCTAAATCAATATAACTGGTGTTCTTTAAAAAGTGGGAACACACACATTCAGGGAGAACACTATGTGAACCTAAAGGCATAGATGGGTATGCATCTACAAACCAAGAAACTCCAAAGCTTGCTGGCAGAAGCTATAAGAAAGGGATGGAGCAGGTTTTTCCCTCACAGCTCATGGAAGAAACCAACAGTGCCAACAACTTGATCCTGGACTTCCAGCCTCCAGAACTGTGAGGTAATAAATTTCTGTTGCTTAAACCACTCAGCATGTGGTATTTCATGATGGCAACCCTAAGAAACTAACACTAATACACTTTCTTCACAGTTGTGCCAGAAAATTGTCTCATTAGCTGATTAGTGACTCCCTTATTATTTCTGCTTTTGTACATTGAGTGGGAATATTTGCATATCATTGATGCCAGAATCTATCCTTCGAAATGATGGCCATTTTAAAAATGGATAATATCTTTAAGCATTGCCTTGCCCTTCCAAAAGGTGAAAAAAAAGTGAGGCTTGGTAAGGAGGACAAGATCTGCTAAAACTTGCCATTAAAAAATATTATAGCAGATCTCTGGATACGTTCCAGTATTAAAACACATTTGTCAAAAATATGAGAAATGAGAGACCATACTACCAATGTCATTCTATCAATGTCTTTAAGATGAGAGCAAAGAAGCAAGAGGATCAAGGAGGAAAATAATAAAGAATCCTTGCTATCAAGCAGAAAGGGGATTGGCCTTGATCAGTGGGAAAGTTAAAAAGGGCCACAAAATTAAACTGCTCCTTAAAAAATAGAAAAGGAGATAATGAAGTCAAGGGAAAAGCAACATTAGTATCTGGATTTAATTCATGACCTTCTTAGTCCTAGGAGAATTTGGGCCAGGAGAATTTCCTAATCAGCAGCTGCACTCCCCACTTCTAGCTCTCTGGGCCACATTTGACAAATGTAGATCTGAAGCTTTAGTATGGATGAGAATGACCAGAGGTCTTCTAAAACAGATTGCTGTCTCTCTTCCCACTCCACCCCATAGTTGCCAATTCATAGGTCTGGAGTGGGGTCCCAATAACTTGCATTTTTAACAAGTTCCCAGGTAATGCTGATGCTGCTGATCTGGAGGCAATACTTTAAGAACCACTGGACTATATCAATGTCAAACCTGCCTGATGAGAAGAATCACCTGGAAGGTTTAAAAAAATGCAAAATCCTCGGCCCCATGCCAGACTTTCCGACTCAACCTCCAGGGAAAAGCCTAGAATTTTCTATTTCAACAATCCTGCCTGATTAATATGATTAGGCGAGTTTGGAAAATGCTACACCAAATCTCTATAAATTCCCTTTTTTTAGCATCTGTTGTTTTTCCACTTGGTTTCAGTGAATTTTGCAATACGGCAGTAGCTATGTGATGAGCTAAGAGTAGCACAAGTACTAGGTTCTGTACCTTGAATTTCCTGATCCCATTGGCTGACCACAGTACCCTGCTTTTTCGTTTTATGAACAGGTGCCTTGGGAGAGAGTCTTCCTTAATCCCAACTGGCCCTGGTATCATGATGTCATCCAGAGGCCACTCTGAAACCGACTCAGATGATGTAGCCTTCACTGGTAATTCTCTGCTTATCTTTCACTCTTTCTTATCATACAACATGCATATTTTGCTCTGAATATTAATGGTGGCTCTAGCCTCAGGCTGTTTCCTCTTAACTTTGAAAGTATTTACGTGTGAGTTATGCTCTACAAGTTTTATTTCAAAAGCACTTTCTCTTTATTTGGGAGGAATATTCTTGCTGGCACTTGCAGAGGAAATCCCATTGGTTCAGCAGATGGCTAATGATAATTGAAGTTAACTCTTTAGAGAACAATTAGAGATTTCCAAAAGGATTGTAGTAAAATTGCTTAGGGCCCTATCATGCCCATCTGCTGCTTTTGAGAACATGTAATTCCTATCTCTTAGATCCAAATTCCAGCCACAAACTCAAAGTTGAGGCACCCTGTAAATGGCTTTCTTTGGACCTTCTTTGCCTTTTGGGGATTTGTAATTATTCTAAATATAGTGACCTGATATAGTTTAGCTCTAATTTTTGCAGCAGCACTGCAAGTAGATGTTACTCTATTTTACAAATAAGAAAACTGAGGCTAAACAAGATCAGATATAGAGTCTTGAAGATTATACAACTGCCTAGTATCAGTCAGGATTCAAACCCACAGCTACCCAACTTACAAGCCTGAGCTGCTCCTCCAAGACGACTCTATTCTACTTTTGAAGAAATGTGGGGTCAGGTTTGAGAGCAACATTTTCATTTGTTATTTTTCCTGGAGTTTCCAAGATTGTGTTTAAATTCTACCAAGTGAGAAAAGGTTACAACAATCATCCTTAGTTTTGTTTGCTATCTCAACAGGACTCTGCGTGCTTTGATTCTAAATGTAAAATTAGCTCTGTCTGTTACAGGAAAGCCATCAACTGGGTAGTGTATTAGTCTGTTCCCTCACTGCCAACAAAGACATACCTGAGACTGGGCAATCTATAAAAAAAAAAGAGGTTCAACTGACTCACAGTTCCATATGTCTGGGGAAGCCTCCTCACACTTCATGGTGGAAGGTGAATGAGGAGCAAAGTCATGTCTTACATGGCGGCAGGCAAGAGAGTGTGTGCAAGGGAACTCCCCTTTATAAAACCATCAGATCTCATGAGACTTATTCACCATCATGAGAACAGAACAGGAAAGACCTGACCCCATGATTCAATTACCTCCCCTCAGGTCCCTCCCACAACATGTGGGAATTCTGGGAGCTACAATTCAAGATGAGATTTGGGTGGGGACATAGCCAGATCATATCATTCCACTCTTGACCCCTCCCAAATCTATGCCCTCACATTTCAAAACCAATCATGCCTTCCCAACACTCCCCCAAAGTCTTAACTCATTTCAGCATTAACTCAAAAGTCTGCAGTCCAAAGTCTCATCTGAGACAAGGCAAGTCCCTTGCCTGTAAAATCAAAACCAAGTTAGTTACTTCCTAGATACAATGGGGGTACAGGCATTTGGTAAATATAGCTATTCCACATGGTAGCAATTGGCCAAAATGAAGGGGCTACAGGCCCCACCCAAGTATGAATTTCAGTGAGGCAGTCAAATCTTAAAGCTCCAAAATGATCTCCTTTGACTCCATGTCTCACATCCAGGTCACGCCAATGCAAAAGGTGGGTTCTCATAATCTGAGACAGCTCTGTCCCTCTGGCTTTGCAGGGTACATCCCCCCTCTTGACTGATTTCACGGGCTGGCATTGAGTATCTAAGGCTTTTCCAGGCATACCGCACACGCCTTTGGCAGATCCACATTCTGGGGTCTGCAGGATGGGAGCCCTCCTCTGATGGCTCTACTAGGCAGTGTCTCAGTGGGGACTCCGCATGGGGGTTCCAACCTCACATCTTCCCTCCATACTGCCCTAGCAGAGGCTCTCCATGAGGGCCCTGACCCTGCAGCCAATCTCTGGATATCCAGGCATCTGCACACATCCTCTGAAATCCAGGAAGAGGCACCCAAACTTCAATTCCTGGCCTCTGTGTACCTGCAGGCCCAACACCGTGTGGAAGCTGCCAAGGCCCAGGGCCTGCACCCTCTGAAGCCACTGCCTGAACGGTACCTTGGCTCCCTCTAGCCATGGCTGGAGCAGCTGCAGGGTGCCAAGCCCCTAGGCTGCACACAGCAGGGGGGCCCAGGAAACCACTTTTTCTCTCCTAAGCCTCCAAGCCTGCGATGGAGGGGCTACCAGGAAGGTCTCCAACATGCCCTGGAGACATTTTTTCCATTTTCTTGGTGATTCACATTGGGCTCCTGGTTACTTATGCAAATTTCTGATGCAGGCGTGAATTTCTCCCCAGAAAATGGGTTTTTCTTTTCTATTGCATGGTCAGGCTGCAAATTTTCCAAACTTTAATGCTTCACTTCCTCTTGAACATTTTGCTACCTAGAAATTTCTTCCACCAGATATCCCAAAGCATCTCTCTCAAGTTCAAAGTTCCACATATATCTAGGGCAGAGGCTAAAAACCGTCAGTCTCTTTGCTAAAGCACAGCAAGAGTCACCTTTGTTCCAGTTCCCAACGAGTTCCTTATCTCCATCTGAGACCATGTCAGCCTGGACTTCATTGTCCACATCACTATCAGCATTTTGCCCTAAGCCATTCAACACGTCTCTAGGAAGTTCCATACTTTCCAACATCTTTCTGCCCTCTGAGCCCTCCAATTCTCTAGGAAGTTCCAAACTTCCCACATTTTCCTATCTTCTGAGCCCTGCACACTGTTTCAACCTCTACCTATCACCCAGTTCCAAACTTGTTTCCACATTCTCAGGTGCCCTTTATAGCAACACTCAATTTACTGTATCAGTCTGTTTCCATGCTGCCAACAAAAACATAGCTAAAACGGGCAATCTATAAAGGAAAGAGGTTCAATTGACTCACAGCTCTACATAGCTGAGGAGGCCTCACAATCATGGCAGGAGGTGAATGAGGAGCAAAGTCATGTCTTACATGGCAGCAGGAAAGACAGCATGTGCAGGGGAACTCCCCTTTATAAAACCATCATCTCTTGTGAGATGTATTCACTATCATGAGAACAGACAGGAAAGACCCGCCCCATGATTCAATTACTTCCCAGTGGGTCCCTCCCATGACAGGTGGGAATTATGGGAGCTACAATTCAAGATGAGATTTGGGTAGGGACAGAGCCAAACCATATCAAGTGGTTATTCAGAAAATGTGACTAACTATTGGTTTTAAGTAACAAAAGGATGGATTCAGTCTTGAATTATCTTGAATTATTATTTTTGCTCAAACTTTCATAGTTGATTGTTGCATATCTTCTTTCTGTTCTTTCTTTCTTCAGCAAGAATTTGTTTGTACCAGCTCTATGCCATACACTGTGATAGACACACCAGACGTGGAAGTGAGAAATACGGTTCCCATCTTGGATAGCAAAGAAGATGGACAAATAAACCAACAAATTAAACACAGAAAAATGTTTTCTAAAGGAAGGAGGTTTCTTGAAGGAAGTGGTACTTCTGTTGAAATATGAAAGATGAGTGAGGGTTAGTCACATACAGAAAGGGAGAAGGGAGTATCCAATGTAGATAGAACAGCATATGAAAAGCACAGAGATGTGAGAGAGCAGGTAGGCATTGCTGTAAATCCAGGTGGATGTAAAAAAAATTCAGAGCCTTGCAGGAACTAGGTTGTAGAAAGCTCTGTGGACTAAGTTTAGTTGGTTTAACTTTATCCTAAAAGTCACAGGAAAATATTAAAGATGTTTAAAAAGAAAAAAAACAGATTTTCATTTTATTAACAAAACATAACTCTGGCAGCAGGTGTGGAAAATGGATGGAGGGGCCAAGACCAGAAGAAAGACACCTGTTACTGAAGCAATGCAGATGGGAAATGATGGAGACCTAGATGTAGACCATGCCAGCAAAGACGGAGGGGCAGAATTGAGTACTACTTGTAGAACTAATGTAACTTACAGGATGATTAGATACATAGAAAGGAGACTAACTCAATCCTTTATTTTTCTTCCTTTTTCAAAAGTTTTTTTTAAGACTATATTACTATATTTTCCCCATTCCCTCCATTCTTAATATGACAGTTAGCTAATTTTACTTGAATACCTATGTCTTATTCTTTACCAACACCACTAAGCAGCAGCATCTCCCTATCACCACCACAACAAGCAGCAAGTGTTTATGGAGCACCTCTTACTAAATTATCCTTTGTCTTGTTTTGTGACAAATTTACATTCCTCTCTGCTTTACTTTTGCTTTATCCTGTATTTTTCATTGTTCTGTGGTTTAGCGTGTATTTTCTTCTGCTCTTCCAGGACCGTAGGATTTCAGAGCTTGTTACTTAAGTTCTCAGGTTTTTGATATGTACTTGGAATTTTATTTTTTACTACTTTCTCAAAGTAATGCTCCACAAATATTTCTTATGTAATTCCAATGCATCTAAAGAGATTTAGCATTTGAGTTTTATGTTAAATCAATAAATGGATTAAAGCCATAATTAGCAATCACCAACTTTTATCTGGAAATAAACTGAAAACTATTATTCATTTACTAAGGCTCTGGTGTACTTATTTCTGTAAAGAGAACACTATACTTTGCTCAAAGAAGTGATACAATTTATATTTTCTCCTGTTCTTATGTGTGCAAATTATGTTCATTTTATTGTACAGGCTATATATCTTCTGCAATACCTTCATATGCCTGTAGGTGTAAAGTTAAAATTCAGCTCTTCTGTCAAGGTAAGAAATTAGATAGCTGGCTAAAATAAGTTATTTCAGTGTATACTGCTCAGGTGATGGGTTCACCAAAATCTCACAAATCGCCACTAAAGAACTTACTCAAGTAACCAAATAACACTTGTTCCCCCAAAACCTATAGAAATAAAAAAATTTTTTAAATGAATATAAAAAAAGAAGTTATTAATATGCAGGCTTATATTTATCTATTTTTTCATTGTTTACATTTTTTCTTTATTTCTTCTAAAAAAAACAGGATGCATGCACAAAACGTGCAGGTTTGTTACGTAAGTGTACATGTGCTATGGTGGTTTGCTGCACCTATTGACCCATCCTCTAAGTTCCCTCCCCTCATCCCCGACCCCCCAACAGGCCCTGGTGTGTGTTGCTTCCTTCTCTGTGTCCATGTGTTCTCAATGTTCAGCTCCCACTTATGAATGAGAACATGTGGTGTTTGGTTTTCTGTTCCTGTGTTAGTTTGCTGAGGATGGTGGCTTCCAGCTTCATTCATGTCCCTGCAAAGGACATGATCTCATTCCCTTTTATGACTGCATAGTATTCCATGGTGTATATGAACCACATTTTCTTTATCCAGTCTATCACTGATGGGCATTTGTGTTGGTTCCATGTCTTTGCTATTTTAAATAGTGCTGCAATAAACATACATGTTCATGTGTCTTTATAGTGGAATGATTTCTATTTTGGGGGTATATACCCAGTAATAGGATTACTGGGTCAAATGGTATTTCTGGTTCTAGATCCTTGAGGAATCTCTATACTGTCTTCCACAATGATTGAACTAATTTACATTTTTTCTTAACAGCAGTCATGTCATGCCGTGTTAAAAAAAATACAGATGTTTTCTTCAAGAAGTCTAAGGAAAGACTTCCTTGTACTACTTAAATAAGACTGCCAAAATGGCATAATATCAAAAAAGAAATGTAAATAGAGAATCAACTGCCAACTAAATGCCACCATTACTCACAGTGTGATATCACCTACTTGTCTTAGGCATCATTCATTTATATTATAGTCTGGTCCACCGAGACTATTCATCACATTTTTATTGAGCAATTTCTATGTGCTTAGTACTGACTGTGCTAGGCTCTATAGGTTCTCTGTAGGTGCTTTAAGTCCTGCCCACAATAGCTTACAACGTGGTTGAGATTTAAATAAAAATACAGAAGTTTTTAAAAATATATCTTGTACAAATTACCTTAAAGTAAAAAAAATTCAGATAATGAAAATAAAGCTGTAGAAAATCTAGGATGAGCCTAGAAATATTTTGTATTAATAAAATAGTCGGTAAAAGCCTGGATTAATGAAAAATATGAGGACAGATATTTTTAGGATGGCAATTAAACACTTCTGTAGTCATAACTAAAAATATAATGAGAAGCATATATTTTATACAGATCCTTAAGATACCTGCATAGTGACAATCATCTTAAGAACAGATTTCTTTGAAATGTGCTTCCAATTACTAAGGATGTTGAAAAACTTTTTCTCTTAGTTTATCTGATTTCCTTATAACTTTTATTTCATTATTCATTTAATTTTTGAAAATTGTTCTTATAGATACTAAAAACACAGACCCAAGTCAACTCTGTCTGAATTTTCATATATTCTGTGGATATATTTTATTATGTAAAAGATAATGACTCTACTTTTCTCTTCCCTCCTTGGGAGAACTTAGATAAATATACCTTCTGACGGAAGCCAAAGCTTCTAAACACAATATTCTCTGTTCTCTTACGTATCCCTGGCTAACAGATCTCGGCATGGCTTGGAATGCTTGTTCACATTACCCTGGTCCAACCTCTCTTGGGAACAGCACAGCTGAGTTTTTTGTTTATTTGTTTGTTTATTTTCTTTTACATTGGGTTGCACTGATGCTGAATGAAAGCACTAATGCTGCAATACAATGGGGGCTGGAGTAGGCAGCAGTTCATTTCTTCCAATGCAAAAGCTGTAAGTTTACAAGTACGTGGAATATATTATATGTATAGTCAGGACTCATGTCTATACAGCCCACTTAAAGCATATTAATGTTATATGTTTGTTTCACATATGTATCCCACAGAACTTTACAGTAGTTACTATAATTAAAATAAAACTGTAGATCAAGCATCAGTTCTTCACAAGTAACTTTTTATTGGCAAAGTTCTTAAGGATCTTACTTTATTTTGAGGGTTAGTTCTATCTTTATTACAACCTTGTTGCATAATGACAAGAATTTGTGTTTATCGAAAATAACAAAAATGAAGATGAAGCTACTTGTTAAAAACCAGTGTTTTGCTGAATTACAACCCAGAGTATTTGAGTACACATATAACATAATATAACATTATTTTCAATGAATTTGTACACAATGGATACATTTGTCTAGATTGTAAACAAAAATGTTCTCTGTACCTGCTCAATTTTTCTGTGAAACTAAAACTACTGTAAAAACTAAAGTATTTTCTAAGTATCATATATATATATACTGATATGTATATATAGATATACAGTTTCTCTACATCAGATTTTAAACTAATTGGACAAAGATAATTTCTCATTGTATGAGAAATATCTTTGCCAAATAGTCATTATTTTTCTAACTTTTCTAATTATTTTGTTACTTATTACTTTAACAAAAAAACCTTTAATAAACATGCTATGTAAAACTTCATGTGGGCTGAGCATGGTGGCTCACACTTGTAATCCCAGCACTTTGGGGGGTTGAGGCAAGTGGATCACTTAAGGTTAGGAGTTCAAGACCAGCCTGGCCAACATGGTGAAACCCCGTCTCTACTAAAAATACAAAAATTAGCTGGGAGTGGTGGTGGGTGCCTGTAATCCCAGCTACTCAGGACGCTGAAGCAGGAGAATTGCTTGAACTGGGGAGGCCAAAGTTGCAGTGACCCGAGATCGCACCATTGCACTCCAGCCTGGGCAACAGAGTGAGACTCTGTCTTAAAAACAAACAAATAAACAAACAAAAAGCACTTCTTGTGATTATTCTCCCTGGATGTAGACATTTTTAAACCAGGAAAGTTTAATGTGAAATGACAACAACCACTAACATGAACAACAATATAAAAACAAAAAGCTATCATGTTCACTTATGTTAATCTTGTACATAAATGTTACCTTTGCTGATAATTTACTTAATTAGTAACAACTTTCTAGGTGTCAAACACTACACTAGTGCCAAGAGACCTATGGAAAAAAATTAAGAAACGAGTCCTCTCCACCATGAATTACAGTTTTGTCACATGGGAAGAGACATACAATGAAAATATTCAAGGAATAGTACAATACAATAGTCAAAATGAGTACTGTGTAACTTCAAAGTTGCAGACAGAGGTAAGGAAAAAACAAAAATACTTAAAGTATTCAAGGCCTAAGGACAAGGTGAGATCTGAACATGTGGGAGGTGGGTAGGTTTTGCATGGACAAAAATTATCATGAGGTCTTAAAAACAAGAATAGCATCCAAAGGATGGTTGGGGTTGATTCCGTTCATGACATTTAAACCCACACAGTCAAGAAGCCAGTTTATAGTTGAAATTGAGATTCATATTAAATAGGTAGAAATAAGTCTGGGTAAAGAATCAATCATAGTAAATACTTTCTTAGGATCTATCGTGTAACACTCATTTTATGTACGTTATTATAATTACCCTACAGGTAAGTACTATTATCTTCAATTTATAGATTAATTTATTGAGATGCAATTAACTTTCTCAGAGTCACAGAGCTTGTGAGTGGCACAGCCAGATTTAAATCCAAGTTTGATTCCAAAACTCATGCTTCTGTTACCACATCACTTTGTCTTGTAAACAGAATATCATTGCAGCAAATCTTTCATCCCATTGTGCTGTAAGAAGGAACAGTACACCTGGAATTTTAAAAACTTGAACCTGAATTTGAATTCTTACTTATGTTAGGTATGAAAAATCGGTTAAGCCCTTTATAAACTGTATCATCTTTTGTAAAAATAAAATAGTGAATAGATGACAGCTAGTCACACAGGTGAATGAGGAACAGATAGAAGTAACAGAAGAATGGACATTCTTCTGATGTTGGCAAATACTATGTACTCAATAAAATTCACTGAATTTAAACCTAAGTAAAGGGATTGTGTACAGCATCAGCTTTGTGCTAGTTAAGACCATTTTAAATATAGATTTGGAAGAAAATAGTTATAGTTTATAGCTAATTCACAACTGCTTCTGCTATTTAAGAAGGACTCTACTATTGAGTCATTATAGTTGGCAGAAACGATATGTAGTCACAGCATATGATCCTACAGCAAAACTTCTGATACCATATTTTCATCGCTTCCCAAGATGTCCTATAGGTGACAGCATGGCCTTTAGCATGGTACCTACAGAGGAGACACTCAGTAAATATGTGGTGAATTAAGTAAATGAGGGGACAGAAGAAAGGGAGGAAGAGAAAAAAAAGGACAAGAAGAAGAAAAGCTGATTGAATTTAAAAGCAGGTAATGGCATATCAGTTGAAAACTATTAGATGACTCAAGTATATCTTTTAGAAGTCCACAAAGTTTTTTATTTTAATACAGACAAAATAGATTCTTTTATTTTATAAAAATGTAATAAAGTTTGTTATTCAACAGCTGTTATTTATTAATTTTGCCTTTGTATATGCTGCCAGCAAAGAAATATTAAGAAATCCTGACTTGGTCATGGTGAATCAGAAGGCCTACCTGGATTTTTTTATCACTCTAACTGCGCAGCTAATCATTCAACCTCAAATTTGTTTTTTATGACACTCCAAGGATGCCCTTAGCTGCATCACTCCTTTGTTGTCAAAAACTTAGAAATAACAATTAAGCAGATTCCTGAGTTGCTTAGGAACATAACTAGAATTGAGACTTAGGAACTTTTAGTTCCATGCTAAGCCCACAGGGACACAACATCTCTAAAACATTAATCATAATTGGGCACAAATATTTTTTGTCACGATTCCCTCCTGCCCTCATTTGCTTTTATATCTCATTAAGTTCATATCCTATTAATTGAATTATCGCTCTCAATATGTTGACTTTTCACCATCATAAGCTTATACTGATTTTTCAAACTCATATTGCAAAAGCAAGCTATCATGAAATGTAAAGATGTCCACTTTGGTTAAGATTCACGTAAAGGTTTGAAGTTGGAGAAAACTCCTGGAACACAGGTCTTTCTTTTCATCACTTTTCCTCCAATCATCATCTGTGAAATTCTTCCCAACTTCTTAAATGCATATTCAAAATCCCATCCAAGAAACCAATCTAATATTCAGAGGCATGGATTATAATAATAAAGTTGATCTCCATGGGTATTACTGACAAAACAATCATTAAAATAAAAAGATAAAAATGAAGAAATAATCCAAATCAAAATATATAATTATCCTTCTCAGGTGGGAAGAAATACGCAAATTCAGGGAAGCAGGAATTGCAATAAAATGTCCAACTCCGTTCTTTCATTATCTGTTAGAATAGAGAGAGAAAGATGCAATAAGCATGGATGGGGATTATTTTTTTTAAATTTTGTGTATGGTGTGAGGAGTAAAATATAAGTAATAAATTTGTTTGCTTTAAACGTTTAAAACATTCTCTTTTGAAGTAATTACATGTGTTTTATTTTTAAAAAAGCAATTGTAGGCACAATAAATGGTCAAATAATCTTGTTGTAAAAACAAGTTTCAATTAGTATATAACTCTAGTCTAAAAAGAAATAAGGAAGAATAGAAGCTGAAATAGCCAGGAAATAGAATATTTTCCTATCAAAACATCAAAGTAGGCCAGACGTGGTGGTTCATGCCTGTAATCCCAGCATTTTGGGAGGCCGAGGCGAGTGGATCATGAGGTCAAGAGATCAAGACCATCCTGGTCAACATGGTGAAACCCCATCTCTACTAATACAAAAATTAGCTGGGTGTGGTGGTGTGCACCTGTAGTCCCAGCTACTTGGGAGGCTGAGGCAGGAGAATCGCTTGAATCTGGGAGGTGGAGGTTGCAGTGAGCCAAGATCATGCCACTGTACTCCAGCCTGTTGACAGAGTGAGACTCCATCTCAAAAAAACATAAATAAATTAATTCATTAATTAAAGTATTCTGTTTATTTTTTAAAGATAGTACACAGTGCCAATTAGTATAAAGCAAATTTTATCACACATGGTTGATGAAATTTTAAATCTAATTATTTTCGCAAACAGTCTGTCTACATGTATCTTTAAAGAACATTAAATATTACACATTACTTATTCCATAAATTCTCCTTATGGTAAAATATATATATATATAAACAGTTTTTTCAAACCTCTGCCTTTCAGTACTTGGGTAATGATACAGTAATATTTTCATCAATGTGGCAAATTTGACCACAAAATTGACCATATGGTTAAGTAAGCTACAGTGTATTATTTAGATAACCTATTACATAAATATTAAAATGGCTTCACAAAGAATTTGCAAATAGTCTGAGAAATGCTTATTTTATGCTAAATAAAATGAGAACAAGATTAAAAAATGTATATCATAATATTAACATAAGTATGTAAAACAAAATTAAAAAACTGCAGGAAAAAAGAATAGAAAAACATACACTAACACGATACTGAATTTTTACTGACTAGTGAGACTAAAGTTTAGTAAGCTGCTTTTCTTTCTAATTTTCATCATTTTCCAAAGTTTCCATAGAGAACAGGGCTTATTTTTGTAACTGAGCAAAAGTATAATAAGATTTACTTTAAAAAATTAAAAATGGAGTTAGAGTGAACCTACCAAAAAAGAGATGGAAACAAGGTATCGCTCTTCGTTTCCCTTCATTGGTTTTCTAGGGAAATCTGTATTAACAGCAAAACAGTACCCAGTGTGCACGTGTGTGTGTGTATGTGTGTGTGTGTTATAGACATAGATAGATAGACAGATAGATAGATAGATAGATATAGATAGATAGATGATAGATGATAGATAGATAGATAGATAGATAGATAGATGTGGGGAAGGATATAGGATTATAAATGTGAGTTGAGTAAAAATTGTATTGGCCTCATGATTTTTAAGCTGTTTTCCAGAATCAACCAGCTTGTTCTTATCCTGTAAGTGGCACACTATATATCTCTATTGAAAAAACACATTCATCTCTTCCTCTGAAAAACAGGAAAAATTCTCTCAGTTCCCTCAACCATGAGGTTAAATGTCTAAAGAAATTGAGCTGCTTGAATGTTCATATCCATTATAACAACTTGTACCGAGCAGAGGCGTTACTGTACCTGACATTACCCAGAGAATAAAATAAAATGAGCATGCTTTTTCACTAAAATGAAGAGTTCAACTCATTTGATAAGTCAACTGTGTTATCTCTGAAAAAATAAACCTTTTCACAGTCCTTCTTAAAAAGAAAAAAATCACACAATGCTATAATTCCCAGCAGACTTTCCATTCAATTAGCCATTAACAGAAATACTAAAAAGAGGTGCTTGAGGGAAGAAACTAAAGCTCAAAATTTGATATGGCCAATCATACATGACATTTGGGATTAAGTTCTGCCTTTTAGAGTACTCATTCATTGAAGTACATGTTTTATTCAAAATAGATCTAATCAAAAATGCGACTAAGAGTGTGCTAGCCATATGAGCCATATGGCGAACACGCTGGATTCTGATACCTAATTAAAATAGGAGTGGCCTAGCCTTAACATACTCCTGGAAACTGTCCTTACTATGAAAAAATCAGTGACTTACAGATTCTTTCATGGCAAGAGACTTGATCAGTCACAAGATCAGACTCAAGCCAGTTTCAAAAAACTCTTGGTTGGAGGAAACTTAAGTAAAGTTAAAAACAACAACTCCTCTAAGGAATCTAGCACTCTTAATCAGATGTATATGTTTAATTTGCATTTTAATTCTCAGAGATGGTCTGCCTTTGTAGCATCAACTCCGATTAGAACAGAGATACGGGGGAAGGCTATGCTATAAATCCCGGCAGTTTCTAAATCTCACCTTTCCAAATGGTCGCTCCACATCAAGGTTGAGGAACACTGGCGGGGTAAGGAGGTGGAGCTGGATGCATAGTTGTTTGTGTGGTACCTGATCTGTGAACAGACAGAGGATTTCACAGGACACTTCCTTGAGTATTTTTAAAGAAAGGCAAAACCAAAACCTGCATATCAAAGTCACATTGGCTATGATTAATATGGATGTTTTAGATATTACCTTCCTAGGACCATCTCATTTCTACTTCCATGCTTTGAGTCACACTTATTTCCTCCTACACTTACGCATCAAATACCACTTGCAGTCAGAGACCATGTCTGATATGACTGGGGAAGTTATCACAGCACTTGTTAAATGCTGAATAAGAACTCATTGACCTCAAGTGATTGGTGAAGGGAAATCTAATTCAACCACCCTCCAGCTGATTATTTTTCATGATTTCCCATTGCTCTGGGATAAAGAATAGAATTCCTAACATGACATCAAAGGCTGTTTTATCTGGCCTCGGGATGCAATTTCAGACTCTTTTCAAACTTTTTGCCTTTTTGATCTTACACGCTCAGGCTACACTAGTCATCTTCGAACGTTATGAACAGTGTCATCCTTCTTTATACCTCAGGGCCTTTGTACTTGCACTTTCTTCTGCCTGCAGTATGCTTCCATTTCTTCATCACCTGGCTAACTTCTACTCATCTGATAGATCTCAACTTGGAGAATCACTTTCTTGGAGAACATCCTGTTCACTAGGACTGGTCCCTCACTATATGACATCTACTATTTTTTCTTTCAGGAACTCATGGCATATGAAACGTATAGTTATGTGTGTGATTATTTATTGAATATGTGTCATTGTACCTAAGCTATAAGCTTCACAAGAGCAGGAACTGTGCCTGGTTTTGCTTACCACTGAGTCTCCAGCAGCTACCATGGTGCCTGGCACAGAAATCATGGTGGATAAGCATTTGTGGCCTGAGTGGACAATGCTGCACAGCCAGTCCTGAGGCCCATCCCTCAACAGCATTCTCCATATTACACATCTCCTAAATTCATTGGATGTCACAGCAGAAAAATGATTCCTTTTTTTATAAACTTCTCAGTAATTGTCTTATAAGAAAAAGACAGAATAAAATGAATTCCTCATAAAAATTTGTTACAAGAGAAAGGAGAAAGAAATAAAATCCAGTGTTTCTTCAGTCTTTTTTAATTGGCTTTCTAAAGTTTTTTTTTCCTCAAAAATTTAATTAAGATTATCTTAAACAGCACGGCCATTTTAAGTGGCATGGCATTATACAAGCAGTCCAGACAGACATATAGTTTTCCAATCTTTAACTGTGTTAAGCAAATGGATGATTTCTGTTTTAGGTAGGCAGTGCTGTGTGAAGAATCATAAAATGCCATGTTTTCTTTGCAGCAAAAATTACACTTTGACCAATACCTATTCCACAGCAAACAGAAAAAGTTTAGTGGCAATTTGCACAGAAATTTTATGGTTCTGGAAGAGTGGTCAGACTTGGAGGAGAAAGGAGAACAGGTTTTTGGGGTCTTTTTAAATTTTTTGTCTGCAAGACTTTCAAAGCCCCCTTTGTACTCCTATGTGAGAAGATTCTCCATCTGCTAAAGAACGATCTGGTTAGGATAAGTTCTCACCTTAGCTGACAACTAGGTTCCTCTTCCTGCTATTATGCTGCTTGGTTCTTATTTAGAGGCCTGCTTTAACTAAGGAAATGCCCTTGGGCTTGCATTATTTGTTGGCTAAACTTTAGAAGCAGACTACAGCTGTAGGAATTTCGATATCACATACCTGTACAATGTCAAATAGCAGGAGATTAAAAAAAAAAACCTAAAGGAAGAGGCACCGCAAGGTAGTTTGTCAACAGCCAAGAGTTCTGAAGCGTATGTTTCCCTAGTGGCACCGTCTGTGGAGCACAGAGGATTTTTAGGGCTGTGAAACTAATCAATGATTCCATAATAGTGGACGCGTCATTATACATTTTTCCAAACCCATGGAATGTACAACAGCAAGAGTGAACCCTAATGTAAACTATGGACTTTGGGTAAGAATGCGGTGTCATTGTAGATTCATCAATTGCAATAAACATACCACTCTGGTAGGGGACATTGATAATGGAGGAGGCTATGCATATGTGGGGCCAGGGGGATCTGTGAAAAATCTCTGCATTTCTCATTTCTGCTATGGACTGCTCCAAAAAATAAATTCCATTTTTAAAAAATTGTTGTATATTGGGGATTATATATGATTTGATCTACTAACAGCCTTGTTACTACTGTTTCTGACCCAAGTTTTCCTTCTCTTTAACATATCCTGCATATTGTTTCCAAGGCAAATCTTGGCAAATCATAAATATCTTTGAAAGTTTCCCATTTCTAAAAGATAAAGACTACCATATGTCAGGTGATGCCAAGCTCCTTTGCCTTTAATTTCATTTCATGCTTAAACCCTTTAATACACTGATCTTCATTCACACCAAATATGACCTGTCCTGAAAGTATAAGGATAAGCAGGTACTAACGAGCCTCTCTTAGACATATCAGCTCTTGCAGCCATAAAGATTTTCCTTTATGCTGCCTAGGATCTTCCCGCCTGAAATAAATCTTGTTCTTGTTTCAACTAAACTTGCAGCTCTGCTGTGTTCTTCCCAAATTGCCAAGTATATAAGATATCCAATCTGCCAGCAAACTTTATCCTCCCTCTGGATGTGAGAGCCCAAAGATTTCAATTTAGACAGCTTTATTTACTAAGCTGTGTTACAGGATATTTTAAAATAATTCAGTTAAGGTGGTTCAGGCTATTTAACTGCGTATTTGGAGGGAGGGTCGGTGTTGATCTTCCAATTTGAATTTAACTCTTGGGCCAAATTATTTTCCTATGGCAATTCTGAAAGAAGATTGATGTGTAAATGGGCACGTCACAGACACCAAATAGAGACTCCAGAAACATAGCTCATTTGTTTGGCCTTCTGCTATGGCTCGTTTGTGGACCCTGTGGCCATTTATGGTTTAGCTGAGGATGCCTGATGCCTGTATTCACAGAGCCATGCTGTCTCTGTGGGCTGAACACTATGCTAGTTTATCTACGAGATTCCTTCCAGAATGACCCAGCTGTACCACAGGGTTATAGCTACTTTCCATCATGTTGTTAATAGTTCTTTCTGCTCACCCACACTAGCTCACTAATTTATCCCCATCCACTGCTTGATCCTGAATAACTGAGGACTATGATGGTCTGTGCTGTCACCTTCAGAATTTCAAGGCCAGAAGTGTAACTTGGCATAAAGCTAGCTAGATTTTGAAGGAAAAAGAGAAAACCATCCTAGAATTCCTTCTCTTCACCTCTGATTACTTGAGTCCTTGCTACAGGTCATCCTGCTTCCATAGCTATCCCCTCCCTCTTCCAACTTCCTGACCACTGGCTCCTTTCCATCCACTTTCAGATATGTGGAAGTTTCCCTTGTCTTGGGAAACCAATACACACAAACACCTGTGCTTGACTGTTTGTCTCTACTCCTTCCTCCAAGTGCAGTCTAATGTTTTGCCTTCCTTTAACACCAGCTTCTTTAAGTGAGATGCAGTCTCAGTTGCTCCTAATTCCTCTCCTTTTAGCTCCCTCCTAAACAACTGACCAGAATTAGAAGGTCCTCTCCCTTTGTCAGAAACTGTTCAAACACTTTACAAATAATAATTCATTTAATTATTTGTAATCGGTACTCTTATCATCTTCACTTGAGATATGCAGAAACTGAGGCATAGATAGGTAAAGTAACTTGCCTAAGGTCACCTCCAGATGAGTGGCAGAGTTTGAATTCAAATGCCAGCAGTCTAGTTCCAAAACACATGTCCTAACCACACTCTACTGCCTCACTCCCTCCAAATTCTATAATTGGTTTTCATTCCTGTGTTAATAAAACTAGTCTCTTAGAAACTTTTGGTATATGCTCTCATCTTTGATTGTAGTACTCAGGCTAGATATACCTGTATTGCATATTAAGTTCTAGTATTTACAAACCTCCCCCCACTTTTTATGCAAGTATAATGAAACTTCATTAAGCTGGAATGAACACATTATTCTAATAAGGGTAGAACTAAATTTTATATTGTTCGTGACATAAAATATGGTTAATTGGTCAAATTAATAAGCAAAACAAAAAATTAATAATGTAGTAGGAGCAGCATTTGACCTACTCAAGGGGGAAAATATAGATAATTTTAGAAATACAAATCCAGGCTTCTGATATCAGAGGAGTCTTTCCTGATCTGGATAATAATATGTATAATGCACTTCTTGATTCCTGCCTTGCAGGAGTGTGTACTCTAGTTGGGAAGCAATTGAAATAACAAGAAATAATAGAAAATGGCACATAGTCACACTCCAGAGCATAGGATGGTGATGTTCACCATCATCTACTTTGTTAGAATTTGCAGGGTATATTCTGAGCACTGGCAAGTTCTTCTTAGGCACCATGCCAGCTGCAACCAAGAGGGTAGTGATCCTTGTGGGCATAAACAAAACTGCACATTTTAAAGCTAAAAGGAGCCTTGGAGATGATGTAATCCAACTCTCTTATTTATGGATGAGGATATGAAGCCACTTTCTTTTACAGTCACAAAGCTAGCTTGCAGCAAAGTCCTATCTGGAATCTAGCTTCCTCTTTCTGCTCTATCACTAGGCCCAATAATAGATTTGTAGATTTAATCCACGCATAAATACCCTAGAACATACCTTATTCATCAAATGCTTGTTTCTTAAAGAAATGAAAGTATAGATAACTGAGCAGTGTTAAAAGACTAAAACATGTGAGCTAGCCAATTATACTACTCAGTGAGCCCCACAAGAGCAGAGATTTTCACGTTTCTGTTTGTTGATGGACCCTCAGTGAGTAAACCAGAGTCAGCCCCAAAGTGGTTTAATTACTATGTGGTGTTTGAATGAATGATTTCTTCTACATTTTTTATATCCAATGTCTATAAGTGAGTAGATATTATTTCTATTTTATAGGTGAAAAAAAAAATTAAAGCTGAGTGAAGTTGACTTACTCAAATCTAGACCTAGAACCAAAACTAGAAACCAGGCTTCTGGTGCCTAATTCATGATTTAGCTGTAAAAAGATTGCTTTCATAAAAAAAATTAATTGTTATTCTGTACAGAGAATACAGACAGATTTGTCACTTCAGCAAAATTCTGAGGAAATGGGTACAGCTGGCACGTTATCTACTGTCATTATTTACTTGCTGGTCTTTTGGGTGTGAGCCATCATTTCTAGTCCGGGGCCTGCTATATCACACTAACAACAAAAATAAACGGTTTCCCCTTCTTACTTTCCAAAGTTTCCTTCCTTTCTTATCTTTCCTCTCAGAATTCAAACTGCCTGGAGAAACAAAGTGGGCAGGCTGGGGACCGTCTTTCCAATGAATGTTCTCACTCCACTTCGTGAGACTCTGATCAACTCAAACTATATTAAAGACTCCAATGCCTTACAACTGTCTCCTCAATTTAATTTCATCTTTTGGAGTTTTTACAGCCTCACTATCTAAAGAGATTATACAGTTACTAGGCTTTGTAACTTCTAGCACTGCTTCTTGACTCTTCATCTTTTAAGGGGGTTCTGTGTTTTTCTCTTTCTACAACATCAAAATATATTCTTAAGATAATAGACCTTAAATGCAGTTATACTGGTCTCTTCACAATAGCACAGATTGTAGAAGCCTTAAGAATTCACAGAAAGGGGAAATATTAAAGTAATTGAGGGGAGTTGAGGTTTCATAAGGAGGTGCAGAGCATGAAAAGAAGAACTGGAAGGGAGGCGGGGAAGTCTTGAACAAAGACAGCACTGAATGAGCAAGAGTGGAAGGCAGCGAGCAAATACAGCTAGTTATTGTGGATGTTTCACTTTTGGACTAAGATTGGATAGGGGTGGATGGCAATTGGAGAAATAGAACTGTTACCACTTTCAAATAAGTGGCGACTTTGACATAGTTTGGGGGGATTGATAGCCAAAAACCTTAGGCAGGAAGAAGGGTAAACTCTAGAACATATTGCCCAGCTGGAATCCTGGTTCCACCAGTTATTAGCTGCGTGACCTTGGGCAAGTTACTGCAACTTGCTGGCCCTCAGTTTCCTTCTTGGTGGAATGGGAATAAAGGTTGTAACTACCCCTATAAGATTGTTGGTGGGATTAAAGGGTTAATGCAGCCCGCCCATTATATCTGTAATCCCCATGCTTTGGGAGACCTAGGCAGGAGGATTCCTGGAGCCTAGGAATTTGAGGGATCCCAGGAATCTGAGCCATGATGGCACCAATGCACTCCAGCCTGGGTGACAGATCAAGACCCTGACTCTTAAATTTTTAAAAAAGGGGTTAATGTATATAAAGCACTTAGAACAGAATCTGATGCAATGACACAAAGTAAGCACTCAGAAAATATTAGCTATTCCTATTTCAGCCATAACAGACAGGCCATTTATTCTGCTAGCCTCACCTAGAGGTTCTTGTAAGGGAAATTCCCTGGCCCACAACTTCTGAAGGGGCAACTACAGGTCGCCTATTTTGTGCAAAGATTCTGTACATTTTAGGCATACCTGATTGGACAAGGTGTGCAAGCTCAAGCAATAGGTTAGCCACTGATCTATGACTTTGCCAGTCAAGGAACAGTGACCTTATAAGAGACTTCCTTTTTTGAGAATGTCAAGAAAATAAGGAAGATTAGTATCAGGAACAGAGCCATGAGGAAGAAGATGATTAAGCTAAGGAATTATATTGACAATACAGAGAAAGAATAGGCAACTGTTAATAGAAACATAATTATGACAAGTAGAAAATAACTGGGTCCAATAATGGTGGACAATAGGCAAGAGATTCCATTTACTCCAGTTGTTGATTTTCAGGATCTTAATCTACTCTCCAACTCCAGCCTACACACTCCAAGCCATAATATTGTTTCTTTTTCTTTCTCCTTTTTTTTCTTTTCTTTTTCCTTTTCTTTTCTCTCTCTCTCTTTCTTTCTTCCTTCCTTCCTTCCTTTCTTCTTTCTTTCTTTCTTTCTTCTTTCTTTCTTTCCTTCTTTCTTTTCTTTGAGACAGAGTCTGTCTCTGTCACCTAGGCTGGAGTGCAGTGGCACAATCACAGCTCATTACAACCTGACATCCTAGGCTCAAGCCTCCCACCTCAGCCTTCCAAGTAGCTGGGACTACAGGCATGCATCACCACACCCTGCTAATGTTTTTATTTTTTGTAGAGATAGGATCTCACTATGTTGTTTAGGCTGGTCTCTAACTCCTCAGCTCAAGTGATCCTCCCACCTCAACCTCCCAAAGTGTTGGGATTACAGGCATGAGCCACTGTGCATGGCCCATAATGCTGTTTCTATTACAATAAACCTCCTCTTGCTTAAGCTAACATAAGTGTTGATCTATTTCCTATGGTCCAAGGAACGTAAATAACAAACCAATGCAAACACCTTAGATGATGAGTTTGGGTATCCGACACTTGCTTTAGTGATCCCTGGTACCCATCAATCAATTGACTCATGGCCCTCCAGTGCACCCTCCATGCTGCCCCCACAGTTATCCTCACTCAGAATGGGCTCCCATTCTTTTTGACATGTGCACAGACTAATTTTCTTTCAAGGGCAAGTTCAAATTCCACTTTCTTCATGAATACCTGGGGACTATACTGGACAGAGGTGGATCCAGGTTTTGTGGCATCTGAAGAGTACAAAACTTTCTTTAATAAAATGAATATAAAGCTAGGTCCCTAGGAAAAGGCCTGTGAAAGTGAGAGACTTTGAAACTTCAACTTCATTCACTTCCCTGTACATCTACTTCTGATACCAGGTTAAGAGGGACTTTTTCTCCATGAAATTATTCTACCAGGTATATTTTACAATACTGTGTGTAATCACACAGACCTGCTATATAAATAAGCTCAGTCTTACACCTGCTGCCTCTCACTTTGGGAATATCATTTGTGACTGGACTGCAGTATTCCACCCCCCAGGCTGTTGGGAAGAAATTCCTGATGTCTGACAGATCTACTGTCAGATTTGGGAGGGAAAACATCGACCAGTATATGACACTGCTCCTGCTCATCCAGCATCTAGTGTATGCCACCTAATATTGGTAGCTAAGCCATTCTCCACACAATTGTTTCTAAAGAGAGCCTGTTCATTACACACATACATACACAGACATCCCAACATATATGTTTTGTAAAATTGCTTCTTATTTTTCTATTAGCCTTAAAATAAAGACAAACATCTATTTCATGGGCCACAAGTCTCCTGTCATGTTTCCACCATCATTCCTCTCTGTCTCCCACTCCATATTAGCAGAGCTAAAAAATTTACTGTCCATTTGTGGACATCTATGCAAGGGAGCAGTCAATAAACATTAGGAGTAGTTATCTCTGCTTTTTAAATTTCACTGTTTTTTCATTTCCTCCTTCCCCATTCACCCTTGGCTCAGTTGAAGTTCTCAGTAAAGACTCATAAATAGGTGATAGAGTTGTTAATTGGCTTAATTTAATCATTGCACAGTGTAAACATATATCAACACATCACAACATACCCCATAAATACAGAACATATACAGTGATTATTTGTCAATTAAAAATAAGGTAAATCACAAATTTCTAAAAAGAGGCTAAACAACTAAGTGAATAAGGAGCTTTATGAGGGTGAAGCTTTGAAGAATAAAAAAAGGAGGCTCCCCAGACTGATTAGAAGCACAGTAGAGAGAGGACAGCCACCTAGAGAAACAGATCAGAGAGAGCCTGAAGGGAACTGTGGAAATGCAAAACCATAGCCCAGAGAGAGACCTGTCAGGTGACGGTCAGAACCTAATGACTCCCTGGAATCATCAGAGTGCTCGAGAGGGACTGCATTTCATGAAGTCACCCAGGATGTGCTTGAGTTTTTTAATTAATCTGAAAAAAAAAACAACGGAACTTTCTATGGCTAGAATTGGGGATATTTGGAAACATCCAGAGTCAGTTATTGAATATCAGTACCACTTGATTATCAGTTCCATTGAGGCAGGGTTCAAATCTACCTTGTTTCTGCTCTATGCCCACATATCACAGTGCCTCTCCCATAGTATGAACTCATTAAATATTTAGCAAATGAATGGATAATATTTTCAACAAGACTCAAGCTCTTTGAAATCACAGACTGTATCATGAATGTTCTGTAACTCTAAAGAACCCAGCACAATGCCTGACACTGAGTGACACTAGTTATGATTTGCTGTCTGATTTAGAAGCTCTTTATATGTCAAAGGGAGATATTTTTTTCTTTAAGCCTGGTGATAACCACGCACACCTGGTCAAATTCACATCCTGCCTTATCTTTTATGTGCTCCCAGCTCTATAAAGGTAAAATAAGCAAAAGGAAGAACAATTATTGGTATCAAAAATACAGTAATCTAGAGACTAATCCTTCCCTGAACTATCTTTGTCACTTCCTGATTCATTGAATTTGGTCAGTTTGTTCCACAAGTAGAGCCTCCTGGCTCTCAGAACCATGAGGAAACAGCCATATCCCTGGAAGTAGACTTTAACCAAAGGCTGCTTCCTGAAAGGTCCTAGTCCCCAGGGATTTATTGCCATGGAAAGCCTGAACTGGCCGGAAGACGAACGGTACACACAACCTTTGGGTTGAGTATAGAAAATGTTCTGTATGGTTTAGCTGTTGTGACTATCTGCTATGTTGCTAATCGACACAAATAGTAACATTATTAAAGTTCATTAAGGCTGGGTGTGGTGGCTCATGCCTGTAATCCCAGCACCTTTGGAGGCCAATATGTGTGGATTACCTGAGGTCAGGGGTTTGAGACCAGCCTGACCAACGTGGTGAAACCCTGTCTCTACTAAAAATACAAAAATTACCCAAGTGTGGTGGCACACACCTGTAATCCCAGCTACTTGGAAGCCTGAGGCACAAGAATCGCTTGAACCAGAGAGATGGAGATTGCAGTGAGCCAAGATCATACCACTGCACTCCAGCCTGGGCAGTAGACTGAGACTCTGCCTCAAAAAAAAAAAAATTCATTAAATTAACAAAATTATTCTAACTATTCAAAATTGCTCTACTAATAAAACAATAAGGGTAACTCTGCAAGGCCAAGGTGGGAGGATCACTTGAGGCCAGGAATTTGAGACCAGCCTGGGCAACACAGCAAGATCTGTCCCTACCAAAAAAGAATGTTTTAAATTAGTCAGGTGTGCTGGTGTGAGCCTATAGTCCCAGCTACTCAGGAGGCTGAGGTGGGAGGATGAGAGGATCCCTTGTGCCCAGGAGTTAGAAGATGCAGTGAACTATGATTGTACCACTGCACTCCAGCCTGAACAACAGAGTGAGACCCTGTCTCTAGAAATAAAATTTTTAAAAAATTTTAAGTCAATAAGGAAAGCCCAAGAACTCACATCTTAGTTGATAATTTAAAGGAAAAAAATAAGAAAAAGATGTATTTTCCAAAAACAGTTAAGAATAAAGTTACACAATTTAGAAAAATTAAAGAGATATTTTAGTGAAACAACAAAAATGTACTCTAAATCTTCAAAAACTTCCAAATACATTTTCTTGAATTGGTGATAATATTGTCTTCCATCCCCTCCCCACTCTCATGGAAACCCTTCCATCACGACAGCCCTAGGGAAATGGGAGAGCTAATGCCAACTTCAGCAGCAGGAGGAAACCTTTGCAAGGAAGGGCCTTTGCCGACAAAATCCTTCTAGTGCTAGAAGAGGAGACAGCATAGAAAGAGGAGTAGGAGATAACATCCTTACTTCTCCATTACGATGGCCTCAGAGTCAAAATCCAGAAGCGGGAGAAAGAACAGAAACACACAGAGAAAGAAGAAATGGTCACAAGCTCTTTAGTACACAGGCTCATGAGGTGTCACCGCATGCGTGTGTGGACATGAAGGAGAAAGCCAATTATGATTCCCTGACTCTCCTCCAGCCTCCCTGAAGTCTCCCTGGGGCTTATGGAAGGCAGTGGAAAGCTGAACACCAAAGAGACTGCCATGGAGTTGCTATTGTTGGAGGCCGAAAGAGTAACAGTTGTGATCAACTCAGTGTACCACTGGAGGCTATATGAGTAAACAGCAAACTGTTTCTCATAAATGCAGAATGTTGGCGAACTGACAAACTGTGTATGCCACCCAGAAGGACTGCAGGAGGGCAGTCACAATCCAGGCACAAGTGTTTCTTGTGATTAGGCAAATCTGAAGCCTGTTAGTAATAATGTGAACCTGTGATCAATTAAGCAGCTGACCAGTCGTTACCTCCTCCTCCCTGCTCTTTCTACCCAATAAATACAAAGGGCTGCCTTTGCTCGCTAGAAGCAGGGAGCTCTCTTCTTCCCCTGGACCCTTCCTTAAAATAGTTACTTTTGTCTTAAGTTTTCATTTCTATGTTCGTCACTTTGTTCAGTCTTTTAATGACGGTCTCAGGCAGTAACAGTAGTGACGGTCTCAAGTAGTAGCAGTGGCAGTCTGTCACAGCTATGATTAGGGCTAAGATGACATTGTCAGAGGCATTTGAACAAGAGCAACTCTGAAATCTACTGGGCTGCATTCCCAGACGAGATAGGAGATCAGTGCAGGACACAGGTCATAAAGATCTTGCTGTTAAAACAGCTTACAGTAAAGAAGCTGGCCAAAACCCACCAAAACCAAGATGGCGACAAGAGTGATCTCAGGTCATCCTCACTGCTACACTCCCACCAGCACCATGACAGTTTACAAATGCCACGGCAACAATAGGAAGTTACCCTATATGGTCTAAAAAGGGGAGGCATGAATACTCAGCCCTTTGTTTAGCATATCATCAAGAGATAACCATAAAAATGGGCCACAATCGACTCTCGGGGCTGCTTTTTCTATGGATTAGCCATTTTTTATTCCTTTACTTTCTTAATAAACTTGCTTTCACTTTACTCTGTAGACTCACCCTGAAGTCTTTCTTGCCTGAGATCCAAGAACTGTCTTTTGGGATCTGGATTGGGACCCCTTTCCTGTAACGCCATGGCAGAGACAGCAGTTCCTATGAGGGGACGAGCCTAAGGCAATGGACTGGAGGAAGGAAGTGGCTGTGCCTCAAGGGTCTTCTGTGCCACTGAGATGACAGTGGGGTCAAGGAAGCAGGACCACAAGGCTAGAACATGTTGAGGAAACTGTTCCCAGATTTCACCAGCACTGAAATCAATGGTGGATGCCAGTGGCTGTCTAGCAACCAGGCAAGACAACAATTGATTCTGGGGATTTCAGGGAGGACCCAAAGGGCAGGATCAGGACCTGCTTTTGACAAGCTGCCTCCCTTCAATTACCTGCATTATCACAAGGGTATGTGAGCTTTCTCCTTCACACAGATGCCATCTTGGCTAAGGGAAGGGCGTGCTGGGAGAAACCATGAAAGACAACATTTGCCTCAAAGAGACTGAATTAACCCTAAATGAGAAAATAATGGATTGATAAAATATCTTCAACTGCAAGATCAGGAACCCATCTCCTATTCTTCTACCTCCTAGCTCCTGCTCCAGCCAGCAGAGACCAAACATCTGTAAGAGTTTTGTTCTTTCTAGAAAAATTTTAAGCAGATATCTTTAAGCACCTAAAATTGTATTAATTTTACAATTAGTATTTACTATAATTGTATTACAGCCTAGTTGTGCACTGTATAATTTTCACCCTGGCCATTAGTAAAAACAGAGACTCTAAGAGCCAAACAGATATCAATGGCCCTAAACAAATATGGTTATGGTTCTCCCCTTTATAAATCTGTGAATGTGAGCCTTTTCTTTTCCAGTTTGATGTATTATAAAGGTGACCAGGAAGGAAATGGAAACAGTGTCAAATAAGAACAGCCATTCTAATTCCAAACAAGTTAAGAATATATGTCTAAAGACAAATTAAGTCTGACAAAACGTATAAGTTATGTTTTGTTGTATAATCAGTAATAGGAGTCAATCAAGGGTCTCATTGCAATTTTATCTACAGCTTTTTACAAGGTAAATTACAAGAAATATAGCTCAGATAAAAAGAAAATATTAAATGCACTCTTCTACTATATTAGCACATCAATAATTGAGAAGGATTAAATAAAAGACTATAATAAATATGGTAATTGCACTAAGTAGTTCCATGATAAATCGATTCTTATTCTCCAAGTAAGAGCTGATTTGATTGATCTCTATGCACTTCAGTGTTCTGGAGGATTTCCTAGTCCCTGAAGCTGCAGGTGTGGTCACTGTCAGGGGCAAAACACTTAACACAGCTGAGAAGTGATTTGTTCCCTGTGGTCCCAGCTATGCATAGGCATAACCACAACCACCCAATATAATCAAATTAAATCCCAGCTAGTGTGACACTGCCATAAGAATAATGATTGGATACTAGCAGAAGCTGTCAAGGGTCTTTTATACATCCGATAAATAAATTCAACTGACTAGTGAAGGTCAATTCAATTTAGCACTCATTGATTACGTATCTTTCATGTGTAAGACACTGTGCTAGGTATTAAAAGAAAGCTTTGACTCCTCACCGATAAAAATGTTTTATTGTTAAACAGCTCTCATTATGTAGTGTAAATTGTATGTAGTTAGTGGTTATGAAGCGTCTAGATTCACAATGCATTCTCATTTCTCAGGACAGGAGTATCAAAATAAAAATGACTAAAGCCCCATTAGTCACAATATGACCATTCGGAATCTGGATCTTACATAAAAGTGTTTAAAAACTCAGTTGTTTAATTTTAAATATGAAGTAATACAGCAAATTACTTATCATTCAGCTTCTCTTATTCTTAATAACATAGTAACTGTGATCTTCAAGCAAAACCTTGATAAATTCTTTCCCATAAAATAACCCATAGGAAGTTTTCAAAGTCATGCAATATGGGTACATAAAATAAGGAACCATTCTCAGACTATGGCAGAGCCTTCCAATTGCTTCCTACCATCCACTCTCCTCTCTTTCTACCAGAGCCCTGATTATGAGGTGGATACCAACTAAAACACTGCATTTCCAGACTCTCTCCCAGTTAGCTGTGGCAACGTGACCAAATTCCAGCCGATTATTTGTGAGCAGAAGTGATGAGACTTCTAAAATTCTCCTTAAAGGAAAGAGGCACACCCTTCTTTATTCCTTCCTCCTTCCTACTGACCAGAAGGCAAAATAATGGCTGGAGCTCGAGCAGCTATATTGGATTATGAGGATGTAAACTAAGAATGACAGCTAGAAATAGCTCCAATCTCTGATAACCAGGAAGTAGCCAGATCAGCCCTGGACTATCTACATCCAGAATTTACATAAATAGGAAAGAGATACCCATCTGTGTTCTTTTAATCATTGTTTTATTTATTTTTTGTTTTTTTCTGAAGCTGACCAAAACCTAACATAGTGATAAAGTCATCCCATCAGCCAGAATAAATTCTGAGCATTTATCAAGAGAAAACTTAAAGTAATGTGAAGAGAAGCCACACTTATAAAGGAAACCAAGAGCTTTCATTATAGCTAGCCTAAAATGAAGTTAATTACCTAAAATGTTCAGTCACCAAGGCTTTGGGAGTTAACATGAGGAGGCTGGTTTTATTGTGTATCATGCCCAGAAGTTCCATGATAATTTCAAACTGTTTGCATGTAATTCCCCCCCCAAAACTTGTACAATATTTTGACATTCTTAAAGAGGAGAGGTGACACAGTATCATACTACTGTGTAATAAAAATCTGCTCTGCCCTCATACCGGGTTTACAATACAGATAGTGGCACTGGAAAGAGCTCAGAACAGAAATCAGAATGCTTGAAGCTTACTTAACTCACTACAGACCTGGAAAGTTGCTTAAATTTTATAAAGCTTGGTTATAAGGATAATGATAACAGCAGCTCCATTTTCTACGCAAGGAAGTTGGGATAATCAAATAAAATAAATGTATGTCAAAGTGTTATTGTTGTTACTAAAATCATTTTGGTGCTCACTTATGTTTCACTGGGAGAGGCACTCTGTTTTCAGTTTTCTGGAATAATTACCTTTTAAAAGGGACTCTTTTTTGCCTGCATTAACTTATTTTCTCTACCTTCTTACTTTCATGGTTCTGCAGGATAATTTTATTTTTATGATGTCTGAGTTTTCATGAGCTACATGTATGCAAATATTTTTAGCTAAAACAATATTATTGAGAATGTGTATTTGGCTAACTCATAACTGCTTATTTTGAAACTAGCTGAGAAGCACTTGGACTGAGACTGAAAATAAAAATAAATTTATTAACAAATTATAGAAGGCTGTGCAGTTAGAATATGTCACTTACTGATTGAAATCCAAGTGCTATATGCAGTAAAATTTCTTCAACCCAGAATCAAGCATCCAGACATTTCACATAGCAGCATTTACTTTGATAGCATTGGCCAGTTATCAATGGTAGTAAAAATGCCCCTGGACTTACAAAATATTGAAGTGCCTTCTGAATTATCAAAAACATATTACCAGTCAATGGAACCTACACACACACACACACACACATGCATATATATTTTCACATATATACATGTATTTGTAAAAATATATATGTGAAAATATATACATACATGTATGGATGTGTGTATATACACATCAAGCTTCTGGGCATGATATACAATACATGTATGTATGTGTACATATGTGAAAATATATATACACATACAGGTGGGTGTGGTGGCTCACGGCTGTAATGCCAGCACTTTGGGAGGCCGAGTTGGGCGGATCACGAGGTCAGGAGATCGAGACCAACCTGGCTAACACGGTGAAATCCCCTCTCTACTAAAAAATACAAAAAAAAATTAGCCAGGCGTGGTGGCGGGCACCTGTAGTCCCAGCTACTCAGGAGGCTGAGGCAGGAGAATCACTTGAACCCGGGAGACAGAGCTTGCAGTGAGCTGAGATTGCGCCACTGCACTCCAGCCTGGGCGACAGAACGAGACTGTCTCACACACACACACACACACACACACACACATATATATATATAAAATACATATTATATCTATTATACATATGTATCAATGTATAATATATATACATATATTATACACATATACACATATATGCATTTTATATACATGTATGTATGTACACATATAAATACATGTATGTACATGTATATATATTTGAGACAGGGTCTTGTTCTGTTTCCCAGGCTGGAGGGCAGTGGCATAACCACAGCCTCCCAAGTACCTGGTACTACAAGTACACACTACTACACCTGGCTAATTTTTATGTTTGTAGAGATCGGGTTTCACAGTGTTGCTCAGGCTGTGCTTGAATTTCTGGGCTCAAGCAATTCTCCCACCTCAGCTTCCCAAAGTGCTGAGATTATACAGGTATGAGCAACTGCACCTGGCTGGAACTAAAATATTTAACTAACTGATATGTACCACTCCACAATCATATAATATGGAGATTAATATTAATGGCAATAAAAACACTAGATTATCTGTGTTTACCTGGAGCAGAATGAAAAATGCTACAATTCCGTTTCACAAATAGTGAAGGTAACATTTAATTTCTTGCTCAAAAGAAAGCAGGTTATTTGAATTTATTGTTGAGAACTGCCTTCTGAACGTCATTCGCTTCATAGGCTTCCTTCCAATGTGCTTCTCATTGACCTTGGGCTTCCATTTGATTAATAATAAAAGTCACCTAACCTTAAACTTCACTCAATTCTTCTCTCTCAGACACTCACACACATACCATTAGAACTCCCGCTCTCCAGTACAATCTAGAAAAACAAGACACTCTGCAAGGATATATACTCAGGGCTTGGCCCTACCCTCACACTTTTGACAGTCCAAGGAAACATGGAGAAAGAGGAGCTGGCCTGTGGACATTACACTTTGGTTTTACTGCTCCTTTCTTGGAAACCCTACTCACTCTCTGCCCACTATCCCCGAGGCTGACTGGTGAGACATTTCCTCTCTTATCCTCTCCTCTCCAAACCCTCAGTCTTCCCTTATAAGCCTGCTTTCTTTCTTTAGTTTTCCACGGCTTCTTTCATTACACTCTCTGAGCCAGAATACTAGGGTATAGAGAATATATGTGGAGTGAGACAGGGAGGGAAGGTTTCTAGGGAGTGAGCACAAGGAGACCCTGACACCAGTCCTTTCTGGGAACTGCAGGGAGATGCATTCCGTGCCTCAGTCTCTGAGGTGGGCCCAGAAGAGAATTTTGAAATGGGCTACAATAGCTTCAGGTGTCTGTCTTCTCTTGAGATTCGTTCCCTCCCAGCCCTTCGTGTCTTTCCCAGGTTTTTCCAAAGAAATCCTAACTCTAACTCATCATTAAGGCTTAACTGTTCTATGTCCCATTCCTCTATGGCCTTACTAAGTGGCTAGAGGTAATGGAAATAATTATTTATGAGATATGAGAGAGTGACAGTGATTTACTGTGTTATTACTCAGATAATGCATTTACTTTCTAAGAAGGGCCTTTTGTGTCCTTGCTCAAAGAAATGAAAATTCTTAGATTATAGGTCTTATGGTGGATCCTATAGGGTAAGGAAAGCTTTGGAAACCCTTTAAACAACAATAATAGGCTATATCTAATTGGTTATACTAAATATCAAGCACTTTTCTAAAAGCTTTACACATTTTAGCTCATTTGATGTTCATAGTAATCCCAGAGGAAAGTACTAATACCTTTACAAATGAAAATACTGAGCCCTGAGGAGGGTGAGTAGTTTACCCTCAGTCATACAGCTAGTAAGTAAATGAACTGGGGTTTGAACCCAAGTAGTCTGGCTCCAGAATCCCTGCTCTTTATTCATCCAGATAGTTGTCAAACACAGCATCAAGGCTGAAGTTAGTCTGGGAGTCAGAAGGCCTGAGTTCTAGAGCTGGCTCTGCCTCTAAGGAGCTATGCAACTTTGAGCAAGCCACTTAAACTCTCTCAGTTGAACTGAATTTGTGGTTGATATCCTTGTTTTTTTGGAAGCAGAGCAATTTCTTTAAATGAAATCCTAATTAAAAGCCTGATATACACAACAGATAAAAGGGAGATATTGAGCCTAGGCTGCTGTTATAGCGGCCCACATGTTGTTCAAAATTGAACCCTTCACCCCTTACTAAAGATAGCGCTCTGTTGAACCAGTTGAAGTCCTTTTGACTCAATGATCTCTACTGTTTCTTTCAGCTACAGGACCCTATGTAACCAATTGTGTAGACACACCTAGCAGCTTCATGTCTCAAAATGTGCTCTTTTCTGTACCATGCACTCAGGTGGAAACAGCCTAGTGTTACAGAGAGAAAAGAGGCAACACTTGAGCAACCAAGGACATCGATTTCATCATTTTACTTGATTTCCTTTAGGGCTCAACCAAATAAAAGATACTAATTAAAGCCTCACCCTACACTATATATTTCCCTCTGAGAAGCAGAGATGAGAAATGCAGCTTCTAAGCATTTAGGACAGTGACTACCATCTTCGAAGCATTTGATGAATGATCATCCATGCTAATTTGAATACTATAGCAACAGTATAACTAAGACCCAAAACATTTATAACAACAACATTGCCCTGGGTAGAACTTTTTGAGATTAATTTCATTAGATACTTGAAAATAAATTCAATTAACCTTGTTTTTCTTCTTCAATAAAATTAGATATGAGGTCCCTCAATGTTAAATTCCCTCTTCTAACAAGTATATCTAGATATAGATCTGGATATACTTACTTTCTTCCCACTTCCAGATATTCTCTTATGAACCTCACTTCTCTTTTTCTGCATAGTGGAACACATTCATCTTTAAACCATTTGTTTTTCAGTATTACTGTCCTACGTTTGTTACATATCCCCCACTAAGAAAGCAGATGTATCACAGATGGTGTCCTTGTTAAAGGGAAAACTTCTAGAGAGACAGTGCAAGACTCCTGGGTCTTTGGTTTGCTTTATAAAGTGCATGTGTATACATGGGACATGGGTGAATATGTCTCTGCGATAGAGCTTATGACACCCTAAAAGCTAGAGGAATCATGCTATACTCATTTTCTGAGAAATTCACCAAGTATTGAAAAGTGAACTGGTCTTGGGCAGAAGTCTACATTTTGTACAGTTAGGCTAAAATGTCTAACCATGTTAGGCTCTCCTTTTGCAGCAGCCCGTTAACAAAACTGAGGTGTAGGTGAAGAGGGTTAATAACAAAAAGCTCTGTAGTCTCTGGAGAGCTCAGAAGAAAGATTTTCAGGAATGACTGGGAGGCTGCTCAGGTGTGCTTTGGAGTTTTCCAGTCTTTGAGATGTGTTACTTGCATTCTTTGCTCCTCGAGGGCATTTGCATCCCCACTGTGGTTAAGTATAGTAATAAGCAGAAATTAGAAGCTGAATGCAAACCGAGTGAGTGAAAGAATAAGGGATGCAGTGAACAATAAGAAGAATTGATGGAGAAACTGCAGTCTAGTGATATGAACACATGGCAGGAAGCAAAAAGAATTTCTAAATGTGAACAGATCAAAACCCTGTTCAACTTCCTTGTGCCTCAAAAGGAGGTGGTCAGAAGTTTTCTTCAAAGGCTCTTGGTTCTTGGAAGGAAAGTGTTTTTTCACTCTTTATCAGCCTCTGACTTCATAGCTGTGTTACCAAAAGGGCTGGGAGCAAGGATGTGGGTTTAGACCCTGCGGCCAAAGGCTGCTCTGCTCTTTGCCAGTTGCTCTGTTCCTGCCAACCACAGCTACCCTTCTCTCTTCTAGCCTGGCTGCTCACCTCTCAGCCTGGCCATTCTCCAGCTAGGGCCATTGCAGACATCTGAATTAGTCAAAAACTGTCTTCCCTTCACATCACCTCAGAAACTTAATATAAGAACGTAAGAAGTGTTGCACCCACTAAGACTAGTAGTTCATTCAACTTAATATTCTCTCCAATGGTGACACCAAGGGACCTTTACCGGGATGGAAAAAGAGGCATTGTGAATAGCAAGCATGCCAAAAGTTTGGATGCCATTATCTCTAATTTCAGTCCCTAATTATAGTTAACTATTTACGGAAACATGTAGTGTATGCTGTATCAATCAGTGTGGTAAGTCTGTAAACCTTAATTTTTTTTTTTTTTTGAGACAGAGTTTCACTCTTGTCGCCCAGGCTGCAGTGCAGTAGTGCGATCTTGGCCCACTGCAACCTCCGCCTCCTGGGTTCAAGTGATTCTCCTGCCTCAGCCTCCGGAGTAGCTGGGAGTACAAGTGTGCACCACCACGCCTGGCTAATTTTTGTATTTTTAGTAGAGACAGGGTTTCCCCATGTTGGCCAACATATTCTTGATCTCCTGACCTTGCGATCCACCCCCCTCAGCCTCCTAAAGTGCTGGGATTACAGGCGTGAGCCATTGCGACCAGCCAAAACTTAATTTTTAAAAACTAAAACCTCTTCTGGGACATCATTGCATTTTTTTTATTTGTACTATTTTGTTTGGTCATTTAAATCAATTTAATAAGTATTTGTATGTCTACTGTGTATCTATAATTCAAAGCCTTCACATTCTTGGAAGCTGAAGGTCTGCGGAGGAGAGGAAGTGGGAGGGACTGGGACACTAAGATTAAAATGATGTGTCTTTCATTCAGGAAGGTAACCATCCAGTGGGGGAGCTAGAATCACCCACAGCTCACTGTAATATAAGTAGAGCAGTGAGAAGTAATCACCGAGGCATAAATGAGGTGCTTATGGATGTACAAAAGAGGGAATCAGTAATTCTGAATCAGGCATAAGGAAACAACTCTTAGGGTAGGTGTCATTCGAGCTGGGCTTTAATGAATGAGCAGAATTTTCTTCATTGAAATTAACATTTAAGCAAAGTAAACACTAGAAACAGAATTGTGAATGTGCATAATGTGTTTGGGGAGAGGATTCAAAAAAGGCTGGTATCAGTGTTGCCAGAAAAAAATTGGAATGGTAGATTGGGATTGGTTTACTGAGAGCTTTGAACAAGTTAAAGCTTTTGGGCTTTGTACAGTGGGCAGTGGGGAAGTAGTAAAGGACCCTCTAAGTCTCTGCTCTTGAAATAGATAGTCGAGGACACTCTACTATCTCCACTATTCAAATGAGAAAACTGAGATTAGAAGGAGTAAGAAACTCACTCTAAAGAAAGTATGAAAGTGATATTTGAGCTGAAGTTTCACTCTAGCATCCAAATACTACACCTAGTCTTAGTCTTTCTTTAAAAAAATTTTAGAATTATTTTAATTGACAAGTAAAAATTATAGTAATAACATGATGTTTTGATATATGTCTTAATCTCAATTTAATTATTTATAAAATAGGAATAATAACAACACTCCCTAGCTAACTAAAAATTTGATCAAATAAAACTACAGATGGTAAAATGCCTTAGAAAGTATAAAATACTTTTATAAGTGTTCACTATTAATATTATTTTACGTTTATCACTATTCAACTAATATAACTCCTAAATATGGTTCTGGAAAGGAAATTAGTGTTATTTGATGTTAATATTGTCTGTAAATGATTGCATTCCTACTGGGCTTTATATATACGTATTATCTCATTTCCTTGCTATCTTGTGAAATAGGTGTTGTTATCTCCAATTTATAGATGAGTAAACAGAGGCTGAAAGAGATTAAAACCTACTCAGTCACACAGCTGGTAAGTCAAGAACCATACTTCAAATTTATGTCTTTAAATCCCCAAATCCCTTCCATAAGGCTACTCATTGCCTTCCTTATTGATGATGCTATAAACCTTGGAGTTTACAGTGGCACACTGAAATGACGTCTTCAGGGAACGATTAATGATGCCAGAAATTTCAGCATTTCCAACAAAGATGTGAGTGTCTGGTTTTTTGTGCTTTAAAAGAGATGTAACTCTTTCTAATCCTGTTAAGAATTAGGTTGAATAGTTAAGTAGTAATTAGGCTTGACTTACCTAAAAAAAAAAATACCCATTCTATCCTACTCTCTGAGACAAAATAATGTCTTTAAGAATAATTTTACTGTTGATTTAAAAAATTTTTTAAAAACTTCCCTGTTTAAGTAATGGTATTGGTTCCTTATAATTATTTTAAACTTTAAAATCTTCCCTAAACATTTACTGAATCATTTGTATCTATTTTGTTTTTGTTTTTGAGAAGGAGTCTCCCTCTGTCACCCAGGCTGGAGTGCAGTGGCGCGGCTCACTGCAAGCTCCGCCTCGTGGGTTCATGCCATTCTCCTGCCTCAGCCTCCCGAGTATCTGGGACTACAGGCGCCTGCCACCATGCCCGGCTAATTTTTTTGTATTTTATTTATTTATTTATTTATTTATTTATTTATTTATTGAGACGGAGTCTCGCTCTGTCGCACAGGCTGGAGTGCAGTGGCGAGATCTCGGCTCACTGCAAGCTCCGCCTCCCAGGTTCACGCTATTCTCCTGCCTCAGCCTCCCGAGTAGGTGGGACTACAGGCGCCCGCCACCGCGCCCAGCCTTTTTTTGTGTTTTTAGTAGAGACAGGGTTTCACCATGTTAGCCAGGATGGTCTCGATCTCCTGACCTCGTGATCCGCCCGCCTCGGCCTCCAAAAGTGCTGGGATTGCAGGCATGAGCCACCGCGCCTGGCCTGTTTCTATGTTTTGAAGTATATTTCTTGGCTGGGCGTGGTAGCTCATGCGTGTAATCCCAGCACTTTGGGAAGCCGAGGAGGACAGATCAATTGAGGTTGGGAGTTCGAGTCCAGACTGGCAAACATGATAAAACCCTGTCTCTACTAAAAATACAAAAATTAGCTGAGCATGGTGGTGCATGCCTGTAATCCCAGCTACTTGGGAGGCTGAGGCAGGAGAATAGCTTGAACCTGGGAGGTGAAGGATGCAGTGAGCAGAGATTGCACTACTGCACTCCAGCCTGGGTGACAGAGGGAGACTGTCTCCCAAAAAATAAAAATAAAATAAGTAAATAAATAAAGTATACGTGTCTTCTCTTGGTTATGAAACTTAAAAATATATACATAACAGGTTGGATAATATTGTACAAAAATTTGGTGATTGTTATTCATGATAGATTTATTCTTCTGAAATACGTGTATATTTTACACATAGTAAAAAATGATCAGAATAGATAATAAGCAGAGTTTGATCAAATTCATATTGTTGGCAGACTTTCATATTCAATGAAGTCAATCCAATAATCCAATTATAATTGTTATTAATGACCACCAGATATTCTGATTTAATTATTGGAAAGTAATTGCTGTAGCTCTTTTTAAAAAAACATTTTTGCTGTTTTATGAGTAGTTTTCCAAAAATGTTGTAAACTGATAAAGTGAACATAGAAATCATGAAATTCTAGCTTTGAGATTAGGGTCAACAACAATGCATTTAGTGTCACATAAAGCAGAATATAAGCCACATCTGAAGAGGTTGAAAGCAGAACACTAAGCTCAGCAGCTATATTCAGACAAATCTTTCTCTTTTACACCAATTCCAATATTGTAGCCATAGTAAGACTGTTTTGAGACATAGAATCATAAAATCCTGAGTTGGAAGAAGAATTAAAGAAGATATTTGTCTTCCATCCATCTACAGCAAACTCCCTAGTGGTTTTCTGGTATGTGCTTGAATATTTGAAGTGACAGGGAACTCATTATTGCTTAAGGTCAGCCCTGCCACCTTAGGGCACATTGGTTTAGCACCTTTCTAGATTAAGTCAGACTCTTTCTCTCTGTAGCTTCTTAGTCCGCCCTTCAGGGCATATGAAATAAATCCCTATTTAATGTGACACTCCTTCATGCATTTGAGAGAATCTCACCATGGTTCTTAGATGCAGTCAGGTTTGAAGGGAAATTTACAAAGACAAATATTTGAAAGAATATTAATCAAAACCATAACAATGATTAAGTTTGAGTGGTGAAGTATAGGGAATTTTTCTTTGGTCCTCGTGCTTTCCTGTATTGCTTAAATTTTATACATGAATATATATTCTAATTACAATGAAAGAAAATGTAGAGCTATTTACACTTCGGGAAAGCTATTTAAGTCCTCAATGCAATCAGTGAAAACTGAGACTTCGCTCTGAAGAATGAGAGAATCTGAAATCTGAAATCTGCAAGTGATAAACCTCCATGTCCCCACAACCTAGACCCACATGATAGAAGCTCATTAAAAATGTGAATATGACTAAATAAATCAACAAATCATTCATTTAATCGGTGGTCAAAATCTACTTGGAGACACAGTCATCACTTGGGAAGTAACAGCTCCACTAAGAACCAAGTTGTTACTGCTGTGAATCCAAGTACTAAGAGGAAAAGAATCACTTCCATCCTAATTCAAATTGATTTTATGCCCCTTTTAATTGTGTATTTCTCAAATACATCACAGTCCGAAAATTCTCTGGTAGTTCTGTTTGTGACTTTACAGCTAGAGATGAACTGAGGTACTCAGAAATAAATTACTGTTTTGCTTGAATCTCGATACATCTATGAAAATTTTGCATAGGGAACGACGATGGTGCTTATTATGAGGATGGTGGATAAGTACCATATTTAAAATCTGGCGTGTGGCTGGGCACGGTGGCTCACGCCTGTAATCCCAGCACTTCAGGAGGCCGAGGCGGGCGGATCACGAGGTCAGGAGATCGAGACCATCGTGGCTAACACGGTGAAACCCCTTCTCTACTAAAAAACAAAAAATTAGCCGGGCGTGGTGGCGGGCGCCTGTAGTCCCAGCTACTCGGGTTGAATTCATTCAAATAAATGTCAATTGACCCCAGAGATGCCTGAGAACTGTTGACTATTGTCACACTTACATTGAAATATTCAAAAGACAATGTACAAAATAAGACTAAAGATAAACATCAAGATGTACAAATTTTTCAACTTTATATATCTATGGATAAGTTGCGTTCTGAATTCATTTAGTGATAATAATAGAATTAGAGTTTGGAGACGCTGAGATTTTGTTTCCTTGAACAAAATGTTTTGCACAGTTCTAATCAGTCTGATCAGTTCTGTGGAAATCAGAGAGCAGTCAGTTGAAGAGAAAACTGGTGAATGAATAAAATATCAAATGCATCAAATAGATTTCACCTGTTAGCAGAAAGGGATGGAAAACTCAGAAACAGGGGGCAAGAATTTTTCTTTCTGAAAGACAAAATGTGCTCCACTCAAACTGCATTGTATTTTCCCAGAAGAAGCTAAAGCAAATTTCAAAATTAAGCAGGGAGAGATGATAATCAGAATAGTTTCACTGATGACAAATAGTCTTCCCTAGGTCCTGAATTTTCTACAGTCTCTTAGGAGTTCCTCTGTAACTAGGAAGCACAAGTATCTTCTGCTTTTCAGTAAGCATTCTCCCAAATTACAAGTCCGAGAGGACGGGTAAAAGGAAAAATAAAAAAAGAGACAAAAGCCAATAGGGCCAAAAGAGATGTATTCTTAGTAACCCAAATTGTGATAAACTCTTGGCTTTAGCAAAAACCACAGGCCTGTGTGGAAGTAGAAGTGCAGTTTTTCTGTACAACCATCTGCTGCCAGGAAACCAATAGTTTCTCCACTGCAGAAGTGGTCCTGGATCAAACAAGGAAGGATCTAAATGTTTGCAGTCATGTGCACACACCTAGATTGGACATATGGACCTTCACATTTTTTGCTGAGAATCTTGTTTGCTTAATCTAATCAGCACTCTTAGAAAAGCTGCCTCACCACTGCTCCCCAAAATTATTTCTGGTAGTTTGAAAATGTCCAGACATTGATAATAGAGTCAAAGCCTTTCTTCCATGGGGTTTTAAACAAACCCTCAAAGATAAACTTGAAGCTTCTGAAACTAATCACAGTAGTAAGTATTTGCTCACGGATAACACATGATTATATTCTAAACCCAAATCAGGTGTGAACCCCAGCTTTATTTCTCATTAACTGTTGTGTATTTGGTCAAGTGACTTATCTTCCACAAACCTCAGTTTCCTTATTTGGAAAGTGCTGATAACACCTACCTGCTGTCATTGACATGAGAATTTGATAACATACGAAAAGTATAGGTGCTCATAAAATGGTATCTGCCACTATGGTCATTATCACCAGTTCAAATTTCTTTAAAACGTTGTTAGTGTTCATGTGTCCCTGAAAGCATTCTCTTTCCATTTCTGGGAGTTTGGTTACTTAACATCCTTTACTATTAAGAAGCTCATTTTAAAGCAGATGTGGTCAAAATGAGTGAATAATTCAAGAAGGATGAAGACATGGGATCTAGACAAAGGACTATCAATAAAAAAAAAAAGAAGCAAAAGGATGAATAGCAGAGAAAACCAGAAAAATGTTAGACTCCCAAAGTGGGTAAAGATTATCAGATAGGTTTGGGCACTTGGAAGACTGTTAAGATTTAGCCACTGTCCCAAAGCAAACTTAAGCAAATTCAAAACTTGATGAGTTCGTAACTCTAGAAAAAAAGAGAAATGTATTCAAGAAAAGAAACATAATTACAGTACTACTGATTCCTCAGTGAAGGATATTTTCATTATCATGAAAATGCAAACATTGAATGTTGATTTAATGAAAGTCAGTTATAACTATAATGGGAGAATGGGTGAGGAGAGAGCTAAATCCAGCAAAATAGAAAATCAGCATATAATGTCTATAAAGTTGATTGAGTGTGAGATAACAATATATTATTTAAAATTATGGTGTCATATGCTAGAAAAAACATTGAAAAAATAAGCTGAAAGGAGTAGCCACTGGAAAGCAGGTGGTCTAGGGGTAGGGTTAGAATGGGGACTGTGGGTTTCATGCATGATAAGCCTTTCAGCACTATTTGACTTTTTAAAGAGATGCACATAGTATTTTAATAAAAATTTATGAAAAAACTTAAGAAAAGAAATACACATTTGAGGTATAACAGATATCTCTCTTGCTCCTTCACACACACACAAATAAGCACAAGTGTATAAAAATCTATGTAACTTACTCTTTGTTACAAGAGTTCCTTAGCCATAAATAAATGAATATCCATCATTTAACAATTAAAGGCATAGGATTTAGTAGTTAGGATGAAGAGTAAAGCAAAAGGAGGCAGAAAATCTTAACAAATGGAAGACATGGTACCTGTATTCAAGGATTTTGCAATTTGGTTGAGAAAAGAAATCCATCTCATTCAGGAGAAAGAGTGGGAATCTGAAATTTCTTTTTGGAGAAAAAAAGAATCTACACTTTTGAGTCTTGCTATTTTTGTCTCCTAGAGGTTTCCTGTGAGCTGTTTTCCAGGACTCAGAAGAGAAAAGCTTATCTGTGTTTAGCTGACAAGACCACCTTCATGACATTTCCAGAGAGAAAGGAGAATCATGGCTTTTCAGTGAGAAGATACCACACAGAAATATCATCCCCTTATTTTACAGATGAGGTACTAAGCCTAAAAGAAGCTGTGTATTTTTCCCAAGTTCACACATCCTGTCTGTGACAAGAACCAGCTTTCTAACGTCACTTGTGTGTTCTGGTGAATGTGCGATTGCCCAATACTAAACTGGGAAGTCTGTAGTAAACATGAGATGAGAATAATCATAATTAATTTTCTAATATTGTTCAATTAATGAAATGAATATAACAAAGTAACACTAACCACTTGTATAGCACTTTCAAGTGTCTTTACTGGGTGCAAAGCCTCATACCTGTAATCCCAGCACTTTGGGAGGCTAAGACAGGAGGAATGCTTGAGGCCAGGAGTTTAAGACCAGCCTGGGCAACACAGTGAGACCTGTTTCTAAAAACAATAAAAAATAAAAAAATAAGCCTAGTGAGGTGTCGCATGCCTGTAGTCCCAGCCACTGGGGAGGCTGAGGTGGGAGGATCACTTAAGCCCAGGAGGCTGAGGCTGCAACGAGTTATGATCACACCATGGCACTCTAGCCTTCGGGACAGAGTAAGACCCTATCTCTTAAAAAAAAAAGTCTGTATTTTCATTATCTCATTTAATTGTGACAATCTTACGCTGATAAGAAAATTCAAGTTGATTCAGAGACGTTTAATGGATTGTCAAGGGCAAATAACCAGTAAATAACAAATCAAATAATTCGACCAAGGTGTTCTGGCTCCTTGTCCAATGTAGAACATTTTCTCTTTCATTATGACACACAAAACTTTAGAGAGCATTTTTGTAAAATGACTGTATTTAAAATATACTTTAAAATATTTTAAATTACATATGGCCAAAATAAATGAATTAGTTCAGCTTTGGATTATTAATAGTCTGAATGAATAGTCACAGGGATATTCAAAACGGTCATGGTGTGAGAAAATCTCGGACAGAGATAAGAGTCATGCATATCTAGTTAGAGCTGCCCAACATTTAAGGCAGTGATTACACTTTGTGATATGCCAATATTATTTCTCCAAAATATTTCAAGTAAAAACCCGTTTTGTCCCGTTAATTCTTAAAATAAAAGTGTTGGGCAAAAAATTTAAATGGTCAAGAAATGTTGAAACTAACAAAGGACAATTGCTTTTCCTCTAAAAACAGCTCCTCCTGGATCTCCTAAGAAGAAGACTCCAACTCACAGACCACTGCTGACTCATTAAAATCAACTTGTAATGTCATGCACATACTGTGTATCTGTCCAATTCATGCACATACATCCAGAATGTAGGACGCTTTGGTATCAAAGAGCTGTTTATGATTGACAAATACTTCAATGCTCTAAGATTCCATTTTCATCTTCTTTAATAAGGAAAGACAAACGCAAAAATACATGTCATTAATTGCTCTGCATTTTTCCCTCCAGAGAAATGCAAACCATAAACATCAGTAAGACATTCTACTAATAGCTTTAAAAGTTGGCTTAAATCATTATTAATTATACATTTGTAAGACGGTCTGTGACTGCATGCCTTGCTTTCTTATTCAAAGGTTCAATCAATAAGGTCATCCCTGCCACTTGCACTCTGAATGGCAATGCACAGATTTAGTGCCTATAGAAGTATAAATAGATATGTGTCTACATATATATCCTAGTATCATAAAGTTACATTTTAACCATGTAGCTTGCTTGTGTGTAGGAGATTACATTTTTCCAGGGAGGTGGGTAGATGACATTTTTATTGATTTTTTAAATAGCTACATCATAAATCTCTCTTGTTGGGCCAGCACAAGGCAAAACTAAAACAACCTCTTTATTGTAAGGCAAATGCGTCTTTGGATAACTTGTAATATTTTTTTTAAATGGGTCTTTCACTTTTCAACCTGTTTGGGGGTGAGTAACCTATATTGCTCCTCTCAGATCAAATTGTGTTATTTCTTATCATCACATGATTGCAACTTTTAGAGAAAAATGATTGCAGTTCCTTATAATAATTCTACCTCCAGTTACATTGATTTACTATTATGGACGTATCGTTAGATAGATGTCAAGGAATTTTGGCATTCACTGGGAAGTAATTACATTGACTTAGTTCCAGTTTTAGGTTTGAGTTTCCTAACCAAACATGGAAAGGTTTGCAGTTCCTTAAATCATAGAGGCTCTCACAGAAGGATTTCTTAACCTATGGGCATAAATGCCAAAGAGGTCTATAGATAGACTTCGGCAGGTCTGTACAATTTCTGACACTGTGCAAAAATCCTCTGCACCTTTTGTGGGAGTACCACATACCTATCATCAATTTCTCAGAAGGGTCGTTGATCCTAAAATAATTAAGAACCAATGTTCTTTCTAATTAAATATCACTTAAAACAGCCTCAATTGTGGATTTCAGAATTATTTTCTCTCAATGTTCTTTGCAAAATCAGATTCAAACAACCTTGTATGTTACATTCAAAGCCTTCTTTTTAAAAATTGCATAAGAATATTATGCATAAACACTGATTATCCATAGTCTTTTGTAACTTGGCCTCAGAAACTTATGGTTAACAGATTAGCTCCTTCATTCTAATTGTATTTTTTTATCCGATTTTGATTTTCAGTGTGGTAAGTAAACCCATCTTCCCATTTTATACAAACAATAGGTTTCAGTAGTGTCAGTTATAGAGATCATGACTTGAACTCTGTTATCAAAATGTATGATAATAACTCTAGACCTGAGGAATTGAAGACTGGCATGAACTCAGAAAGGCACAGGCTCATCAAGAGACATTGCCCAATATTTGTTCTTTGATAAAAATCATCTTTCAGATAAAATGAAGCTTCTGCAGCTTTGTTATACAGACTAAATATGCAAACATCTAATTTAAGGAAATAGTTTGATAAATTAGTTTTCTCCTTCGGAGAGAATTGTCTGGAAATGTGTGCTTAAAGATGTAGAATTATAACAGATTTTTTAAAGGTCTTTGGAGACACTCACTTTAGGTATCACTTTGAGAGACATACAAACCCTAATTCCTTTTATCAAAAAGAGAATAGAGATTGGAGGCATCAATAGAAAGATGATACTTTCTAAGAAATTGTGCCTAATCATCTGTGAATAGGTTTATGTGATTATGGAAGCCGATCAGGGCCTGTGGTGATCCAGGCATTGTTGTAGTGGCAGCACCACATTTTTGTGCAGTCAGACACAAACTGGCATTCTAGTACCTGCTGCTTCAGGAAATGCCAGAACAGTGCCTATGTGGACCAAGGCCCCACAGATGGCCTCACCCCTCAAACCCTTGGGTACATAGCACCTGTTTAGTGGCCCTGGCCCTTGCTTTTAAGGAGTGGTTCCAACTGAGGGCAATTATGTCCCCCATAGTACATTTGGCAATGTCTGTGAATATTTTTGATTGTCACACCAGAGAGGTATTGCTGGCATCTCATGGGTAGAAGTCAGGGACATTGGGAAGTAACCTACAATGCATAGGACAGCCCTCACAACAAAGAATTACCTGTCCCATGTGTCAATAGTGCCAAGGTTGAGAAACCCTGCCCTAAAGCCATGCCACTCTGATGACCCTGAGAGGTTATATAGAAAGGTTCTATGTAGAGCCACACTACCCACAGGACCACTAAAGTTTAGTCCATTTGACAGATTTGGAAACTGTAATGCTTTGGACAGAGTGAAGTGAAAAAATATCCTACAATGTCCTTCCTTTACAGGTTAACACCTATTCCTTTCCCCAAAATGAGGATTAAATGTCACCTTCTACAGGAATACCTCCCATGTTAGCATCACGTTTCCATGTATTCTCATGATACCATGTGCTTACTCTAATTGCAGCTCTGATTATTTCCTGTTCCCCTACCAGGTTATAAATTCATTGAGAGCTTGCTGTTTTTATTAATTCTTGGGTCTTAGTACCTACCAGAGCTTGGCACTTAATAGGTATGCAATAAATATATGTTGAAGGAAAGAGCAAGACTGCAGAAGTGACTTAAATTCTCCATGACGAACATCCATCCAGAATGGATTTACTCAAGGCTAGTACTAGCAAGCACACTGGCCCCAAGGACATTTGGCCCCATGCCCTCTGAGGACATAAAACGGGGGAATGTCTCACCCCATGGCCTGTAGGTTTACCAGCATGATGGTGGAAATTTCGGGTGAGCCATAGCCATAGTAGTCATAATGACTTTTAAATTTTATTTATGTATTTATTTTAATAATCACAATTGTACATATTCGCAGGGCACAGAGCGATGTTTCGATACATATAATGTATACTGATCAGACGAGGGTAATTAGCACATCAACATCATCTCAAACATTTATCATTTCTTTGTGTTGGGAACATTCAATAGCCTCCTTCTAGCTATTTGTAACTGTATATTAGCATTAACTGTAGTCATCCTACAGGAGTATAGAACACTAGAACTTATTTCTGTTATCTCTCTTATCAAGCTATGATTTTTGTATACTTTAACAAAACTCTGCCTATCCTGAAATACTAAAGAATCAAGATTGTAGAGACAATAAGATCTGGTCCTAGGCCTAGAACCCCCACATGGGAGGAACCAGGGACAGAATTCTCCTTGGATACCTTTTCTCACAAAGAAAGAGGGATACTTTTAATGAGCTTGACTTTGCAGTCTACATTTGACAGAGCTTCTCCCTTCATTGAAGAAGGAAGACCAATAGTGACCTCAATAAGTACATGAACAAATAGCTCGGGATCCCAGTATTCATAACCACCAATACTCAGCCAGGCACAAGTCAATTAAAGGGTTGTACTATGAGCAAGGACAATTCTTATTTTGGCTGCCTGTAAATTACACCAAAATCCACAAGAAAGGGAAATAACTAAGCTTAGAATAATTTATAAATGCACTTTGTGTTAAGAACAATAATCTTGCGATAATAAAACAAAGAAACATCATGTTGAAAATGGGAAAAGAGCAACTCTCATATTTATATTAAATCAACAATAATTTGTTATGTATGTGATTATGGAATATAAAACAAAATGATCTAATTTTTCCAGATAGCATGGGGCTGTTGCATTACATTGTGCTATTATTTGACAAAGCACATCAAATGGGATTTCAGCAAAATACTTAACATAGTTATAGGTAAAGTATTCCTGACGTGAGTTGACATCAGGAAGAAAACACAGCAACATTTCAGAATATTCAACTTTATTTTCCATTGACAAACACGACATAAATAACACACATTTATTAAATACACAGACTAGCCATGACTTGAATGCCAGCAAAAGTCTAACGTACTTTTCATACGCTCTTTTATTTTTTGTCTCCACAGTATTGAAGACCAGCCTTTAAAACATACTAGAAGATATATTTAAATACACTGACGATAACTACCCATAAAACTTTACATAGAGGTGATAAAAGAGACTTTTCCATTTAATCAAGTATATAGAGATGGATGCTGAGGAGGAGAGGTGAAGAACACTATGCTTTTGATACTGATCTTTACAATATGGATTAAAGTGCCAATGATTTCAGCTCCTCCTAGGCACACCATGTAAATAGTACTTACATTCATTTGTTACAAACAGATCAAAATAATCAGTGCCTATTTTAATTGGTTTGCTTAAACAGGCTTACACTATTTGTACAAAAACATTTGATAAGGAGAGCAAGAAGGCAAAGTATTTTTTTCTCTTTCAAGGAAGAGTTGGGAAGGAAGAGAGTTCAGCAGTCAATAATGGCCTGAGTGAACTTATCATTTGCTTTGACAGACAAGACCCCTGGCCACTCAGTAGTACTACTGATGCTCAAGTGTTCAAAGATAAATGCAGTCGGTCCCTTCCTCTCTTTGCTTCCAGGGCCTGGTGCAAAATGATGAAGGTTAACAGGTAGAAAATGGACAGGTTTTCCATCATATCTTTTTCTATGTTCTCTGCCCCACCCACATGAATATCCTTTCAAAAGTAGAACATTGAAGTGTATTAGTAAATCATACGCATTTCCCTCTGCTTAACATTACAACTTTGATTTCTACCTACATGGAAAACTGTATGAGAAATCTATATTTGAATTACTATTAAAGTTTAGTAATGATTGGCTGTTTTTGCCTAGACGTTTGGCTTACTTTAATTAAAGGATCAAAATATTCTAATTCTAAAGCATTTAACAATAGTATTGAAGAGATGCACAAATGATAATAACTTGAGAAGTGGAATCATCTCCAAAAATGCTCAAAAAAGCATGAAAAGGCTGACTTGTTTCTGATGGTGATCTCTTTCCTTCTTATCTTTACTCCCATAATAAATTCTTCAACAAAGCAGACTTACTACACAACAGATTCTGATCTGTTTCACATATTAGGCTACTGGCACTTTAAAAATATGAAGTTATTATCTCTCCTCTTAAAAACAATCCCAGCCTCATCAACAGGAATTATGTCTGTTACTTTCTTTCTGTGAAAGAATGGATAAGCACAGTAGAGTCAAGGGGACTAGGAGAAAACAGTGTAGTTTCAAATGAAGAAATACATAATCTAGTAGATATCTGGGTTGCTTATTACATGAAACTAATTGATACAAAGCTCCTGAAAATAAGATAATTTTTATTCTCAGTAAAGAAAATGTGTGATATATAAATAAATATGATACATATCTGATTGAATTATATTTCTAGAGAATCATAATGCACTCTGCTTATGGTATCATAATGTAATGGTATATGACTAAACTTATATAAATTATAACCCTTAAATAGAATCTTCATTTTAGGAATTATAAAAGAGAATATATCAAATAAAATATTTTCCCTAATTCTTTTATCATCATCACCACCTAGTTAGTTTCCTTACAATACTGAACTGATGTCAGCTTCTTAACAAATATGTATGTGAGTTTAGGTTGGTTATTAAATTTTGTAAATTGGCTCGATCATAACCTATGTCATGAAACATCACAGACATTTGTCACTTTGTCAGCACTTTATTGCAACTCAGAAAAGTCTTATGGACTAGGCCACAGTTGCACAATTCTGCACATTTTTTAGACCTCAGTTTTAACAGATTTTGAGATATATAAACATATAAAACAAGCAATAAACAAGCAGCTGTGAAAATTTGTCATTGTTGATGGTTTGTACTTGTTATACAGATAAAAAATAGAAATTTTAATTCTTCAAATTAGGCTTTTTATGTGTTTGTAATAATAAATACTCTGTAGTCTCCCTATGTCATTCAGCTCCTAGAATCCTGTGTATTGCAGGAGAAGCTTTTGGGGTTAAATTATGAAAATAAATAGATATTATGCATGTCTAAAATTTCAAAGAACAAAAGTTTTCCATTTTCTTTTTCTGAGTTGATCTCAACCAAAAGAACTATTAAGTGATTGCTGATGTGGAGAAGGTTGAAAGCTGACCAATAATTTGGAGTCAAAAAGAACAAAATTATAAAAAGCATTGAATAAATAAAAAGCCTAATCTACTTGAAAATCCAATATTAGAATACTGCCACAGAGTGACCCCCTTATTAAAATACTGTTTGCCAGTTTTTAGTTTGTCTGTCACTCAATGCCAATGTGCTCACAGGATCTTTCATAGTTAACTTACATGAGGTTTTGCAATTATTTTCTGCAACATGGTCGAGATATTTCATAAAATAAAGAAATGTAAGTAGAAATATATGTATACCCTATATTTCAGACTAGTTTAAATCTGGCATGATTAAACACTTACATTTACCTAAAATATCTTGGGATATATACAGCACTAGGTTAACTTGGTAAATATTGAGATAACTCATTTTTGTTTCTTCAACTTCAAGATATTTTTAAGACATTCATCATACCTATTTTATTTGAAAAGTAAACTGCTCTCATTAAGTAACGTGATCATTCTACTCTATGACTCAGCATAGTATATAAATTCATTGTTTGGAAAATCAACACTACTTGGTAAAATTGACACTTGCTAATTTTACATATATTTCTACATTTCATTCGCTTACTTCTTCCACCATGGTTTTCTTGGCCTTTAATTGTCTTTTAACCAATACTTCAAAATTCAGGAATTGTCATAATCTATACATGCATTTTTCCTGATTAGACATGTATGGACAAACTAAGTATACATGAGTGAACTTGAAAGCCAATAAAATTAAACTTAGACACGTCTTTCTGCTGTGACTACATATATCCTCTTTCTAACCACCGCTCTAGTCTCTGTACATCTCTGAAATCTAACCTCAACTATCATGAAAAGGCTGAAATCATTTGGGATTTTCATTTCTTATCAGGTTTCCCCATACTAACGAATGCCTAGATAATAAAACTCATATGCCATTTACATAATTTCTTTCTTTTCCACCTCCCTTTCAAGCTTGTTAAAAAAACACAAAAGCTGCCATTCATCCCCTCCTAAAATATATCCCCTGGGCAGGAATTTAATTTGCAGTTAAGAATAAGTTTCAGGTTTTTTGCTTTTCTGTATTTTTGCAGTTTGATGAAAAGTGATATTCTTGTGATAGTAATGTCCACTATCATTTGGAAGTATCAGTCTCCTAAATTATTAGTATAAATAAAGCACTGTGTTGTACAGCAGTATGACACTACACCCTTGAAGATAAATTCATATTTCTGTAATTAAATAATCAGAAATAATTCACTTTATCAGCCTGATGGACTGTAATGGCATGAAGCACTTCAATCATATGGTATGTGCCTTGCCAATGTGTACTGTCCTGGCAAACTTCTGCTCATTGATTCACTGAATAAATATGTACTAGACAGTTTCTATATTCCAGGTGCTATACTAGATGCTGGAAGGAATAACCTAATCATGCTCATGCCACTCAAATTCACATTGCCTCTGTGTCTATCTGACTGGAACTTAGGGTCACAGGACCACCCAAGAGGTAAAGCCTCTTTATTATGTGATTTCAGTGCACTTTTGAAAAAAAGTAGGTAGTTTTGTCTTATACCCAATGAGATGACCTACAGGATAATCCAATTCTATGGCATAGAGAGATTTTAGTATAGTCTATTTATCACCTTTTCCAAAATTTAGATTAGTAGAACCATCATTAATTACATAAGCACTCTCAACAGATTTTGTCTCCAAATTCAATTTGACATGGTCATTTAAAATAATTAGCCCCGACTGACATAGGCTGGTGTATATATCAATCTGATAGACATATTGTACCTATCGAAATTAATTCTTTACCACTAAACACACACAGAAATATGCAGTTACTACAAGAAGTATAAATAAATCTCAAGCTTTTAAAAAACTAGAAAAGCAGTGCAAGAAACTGCAAATGAAAATCTTCACAATAAAAAGTTAATGGGTTTACAAAATGAATGCACCAAAGAATATGGCAAGCTTTGTGTAGGCATAACTACAGGATTACTATGTTTGGTGGGGAGACATTTTTAAGAAGTGCAATTCCCAAAACTTAATGTAGTGATCTACTTGTGCACAAATACGTCAAGCTTAGCTATTGAGGTTTGTATTCATGTAGACTGTAGGAAAAACATTTTAGTAATAAATATTTAGATAGAGCCACTTTGAGGAGCAGGCAGAAGAGCTGTGAAGGGTCAATGTTATTAACTTTCTTATATAAATAGGCCAAAATATGGAAAGTATTCATTGAATCTTCAAAATATTTATTTGTTTTGGAATCAGTATTGGAATTTAAAGAGTCAAAGACTGGGGAACACTTTTGGTGAATAATCAAGGGAAATATATATTCAGAGTACCTATAGTTAGTGCTCAAATCGGTCCTTACATAGCATTCTGAAAAACCACTTCAAGACTCTCATAGGTCAGTTTCATGAATCTTCCTTAGGCTCGTAGAAATGTAAAATATATTCAAAAGAAAGAATAATTAGCAATTTGGGTAGTCACAAACTCCATATTTCAAACAAATGGAATTGGTTCTTATTCAGATAAAGAGTAAACCTAATTATCAATCCAAGTAAACTTAAACTTTGTTAGGTTAGGAGCTAATTTGCTGTATTGAGCAATATTTGAATAACGGTATCGATGAATATTATAAATACATTATACATTTTTAACTGTAATTAAACTTTTCTTTAATGTAAGGAGGAAAAAAGTGACAGAAAGCGAGAGAGGCAATGAAAGAGAACACAGCAATGTCTTTGAATAAAAACAAACTGCTATCCCTTGTCTTCAATGATGTATGTGGTTAAATTCCTCATGTATTCAGTGTACTGGAATATTAACTATCCCCGCTCCCCAATAGACCAAGATCATTTATAAAAAATGTTTTCATCACATAATTAATCACATATTCAGCTACGAATGGCAGACTCAACAAAAACACTAGACTGTTATTAATATATTTTCCTTTGTTTGTGTTTCACTACTTTTGGCACATAGGGATTTTCTATGCTTCTAAGACCATTTAGCTTTATACCAAAAATTCCACTTCAATGCATAAACAGTGGCATGCCAGAGATGCCTAAATTCACAGTAAGGTTTAGCGATATTTGTTACCAAAAGCTGTGCACATGCAAGTTAAGTGTTTTCTTTCATGCTTCTGTCTGTATTATTTCATTAGATAATGAGATAGGCTGCCCTTTCTGTCCATCATTAGAGCAGCTGGAGACAGCATTTGCTACCTGGCAAAACTTTCGAAGAAGGATCTTTCTTAACAGCAGGTAAACCCAAGGATCCAAGATCTGGTTCAGTGAAGCCAGGCGAACAGCTATTAAGAAGAAGTTGCATTCTTTCTGCTTCTCCGTGTGTGTCTTGCAGTGCTCAACTGATGTCTGATTGAAGATCATTTTCAACATCATTATCTAAGAAAAGGGGACAAATAATTGTTTCAAAGATTAGTAAGGTCATATGTATCTCCTCTACACTGTACTTTGCACATAGTTGGTTTTCAATAAATTGGTTGTTGGATTGAAATGATTAATTCAAGCAACATTTATACTTGGATAACACAGTCCTGAATTATACAAGACATTCCTAGGTATTTTCCCACATTTGTGGCTATTTATCATGATGTAGCTTTTAAAACATGCATGTCTTCAGGCTCTTGATTCTTGGAATTTAAGAAGCTTGAAAATAACACATCTCAAAATGAGCCAAAGTCATGTTTGTTGCAGAAAACACCACAAGTTCACCCAAATGAGAGCCAACACTTCAACAATAACAAAAACATCTTAATCTTAAATTTCCAGTAGTTCTAATTTTAAAAATTACTGCAGAAAAAGTAGAAGCAAGAAAGGAGGAAATATCATTATTATTATTATTGCCACTAGCATTTTCAGAATCCTTACTATTTAGCAGACATGGTGCCGAGTTCTTCATATGCATTTAATAAACAGAATAACACAGGTAGTATTACCACTTCCTTCTGGATGAGCCAGACTAATACCATATGATGTACAGTATTATACTTTTCTTTGCCCCTACCCAATATACACTGCAATGTAAACTCCATGATAGCAGGAATTTGGGACTATTTTTTCCCCAAGTGCCTAGATCAATATGTAGCAGATAGCAGATGTTCAGTAAGTATTTGTGAGAGAACAAATTTTTATATTTGAAGGAATATATTATACAACATAAAAATGACAGTATATGAGTTATATGTATTTGTGCGAGAACAAATTTTTATATTTGAAGGAATATATTATACAACACACAAATGACAGTATGTTATATAATATGTATTTATATTTGAATTAAAAAGATGTTCTTATGCATATTAAAAATGTTCAGGCCAGGTGTGGTGGCTCACGCCTGTAATCCCGGCACTTTGGGAGGCCGGGGCAGGCGGATCACTTGAGGTCAGGAGTTCGAGACCAGCCTGACCAACATAGAGAAACCCTGTCTCTACTAAAAATACAAAATTAGCCGGGTGTGATGGTGCATGCCTGTAATCCCAGCTACTCAGGAGGCTGAGGCAGGAGAATCCCTTGAACCCGGGAGGTGGAGGTTGCAGTGAGCCAGGATCGTGCCATTGCACTCCAGCCTGGGCAACAAGAGCAAAACTCTGTCTCAAAAAAAAAAAAAAAAAAAGAAAACAAATTGGCACTATTTCACCTGCTGTTTCCCAGCTATGCAACTCCTAGGAATATACTGTCCAGAATTCCTGCACCAAGAGTACCGTATATGACTGTTTCATAACAGCATTGTTCATAATAGCAAAAAAAGCAGGAACAACTCAAACATGGGTTCACAATCCCAAGCAAAGAAATGAGCTGACTTTGTAACTGGCTCCTAAGTTTCCCATTCTAGACCTATACAGCTATTGAGTACTTGACATGTAGCCAAAGCACACTGAAATGTTAGAATATGTTGATTCCATAATGGAATAATAATATTTCTATATATTGTGTTAAATAAACATATATTATTCAAATTAATGTCACTTGTTTCTTCTGACTTTTTAAAAATGCAGCTACTAGAAAACTTTAAATTATATGTGGCTTGTGGTTTTTTTTTCTCACAGTACATTTCTATTGAACCTAATCTCTCTCTCTTGAGGCTTACACTTATCTGTATGTTCTGCCCTCAGGTCACATAACTTAAATTGAATTCAACATCCCTGAGCATCCAAAACATCCCTAACCACTTAACCACAATTCCAGTGATGGCACTTTGTTACACTCACCCTGGATCAACATTTCAGAGTCTGTGAACTCTTCTTTTCCTCATCCTCTGCAATGCCTTTTGCTCTTGCTTCACTCTCATTCTTGTTCAGATCTTCCTCTCATTTGAATTATGGTAATAACAGACACCCAGATGGTACATGTACGGACTGAATGTTTGTGCCTCCCTTCAATTTATATGTGGGAGCCCCAACCCTTTATGTGATGGTATTAGGAGGTGAGGCCTTTGGGAGGTAATTAGGTTTAGATGAGGTCATGAGGGTGGAGCTCCTATAATGGGATTATTATCCTTATAAGAAGAGGGAGAAGAACCCACAGGTCTCTCCTTCAGCCATGTGGGGCACAGCAAGAAGACAGCAGTCTACAAGCCAGGAAAAGGGCCTTCACCAGAAACTGAATCTGGGGGCACCTTGATCTTAGAATCTTCAGCTTCCTGAACGGTGAGAAATAAATGTCTGCTGTTTAAGCCATCAAGTTTACAGCTTTGTTATGGCAGCCCAAGCAGACTAAGACAGTGTTTACAGATATCTGCCCATCACAGGTGCAGCTTCCAATCCCAGCTGTGATCAAATCCTCTCCAACTAGAAAATCATCAATGTCTTCCCATTGTCCATCAAACAGAAATTTAACTCTGGTATTCAAAGCCCTCTACAATACTGTCCAAACTATTCTTTCCAGTTTTGTCTCCCACTAATTGCCTATACAGACTCCAAACTCTAGCTATAGTCCATTGGTTTTATTCTTTCCTCCCTCTTGGCCTTTATTCTTTCTTTTTTCTACCCCTGGAACACTTTTAATCCTCGTCATTTCTACTTCTGAGACTTCCAAGTCTTTCAGGACTATCTCAGTTGTTCCTGATTATTCCAAACCACTGGCCTCTGAAGGCCTACAATTGTGTGTGTGTGTGTGTGATATAACCACATATTTGTAGTAGATAGACAGATAGACAATACTAGCAGGCATCCACATGTCCCTCAAAAACTTGGACGTATGGGGGAAGAAAATGTGGGTCTCTAAGATTTAAAGTGGACATAACATCAACACGTAGGAACCCGGCTCCAAGGTTACTGAACTTGACTGCAAGCAATTGAACAAAGTATCGACAGATCTGAAATCGATTTGCTTTGGGAAAAAGGATACTTAACCATCAGGTTTGAGTATTTTCTATTCTTGTCGGCAAAATTGACTACTATTGTGAGATAAAAGATGTAATTGTCTATATTAGCTTGAAGTAAGTAAATATTTGATTCTTTTAATTCCCCATCTTTTGTGTCTTTTTCCACTAAGCTGATAATGACTGGTCCCAGTGTCGATAAGTCAACAGGAAAAGAGAGCTGAGTCATAGGATTTCTGGTATTGCCAATTCTGCTCATGTATACTCAATTTTATTTCAAAAATACAATTATATAACAAAAAAGCAGGTAGAGCAGGTTAAGCAGACAGACAAGAGAGAGAGGAAATAATACACGAAAATTCTTACAAGACTGTGTGACACTGGTATCCAGCCATTTCCCTTTTGTCTTATTTAGTCACAGTTTTTATTCTTAAACGAATCCCTGGCAAAGGGGATGGGAATTTCCAGTTTTGGCTTATAAGGCAAACTCATGCTCTGGGGCTTGACTTATATTTTGTTTTTTGAGACAATGTCTCACTCCGTCACCAAGGCTTGAGTGCAGTGGCACAATCATAGCTCACTGTAGTCCTGAAGTCCTGGGCTCAAATGATCCTCCTGCCTCAGCCTCCCGAGATGCTGGGATTACAGGTATATGCCACCACACTCAATTAATATTTTTATTTTTTGTAGCGACGGGATCTCACTATGTTAACTAGGCTGATCTCAAACTTCTGGCTTCAAGCAATCCTCTTGTGTAATTTCTTTCACAGGAATTTTTCCAAATGATGTATCCAATAAAAGCAAATAGTAGCTATACAATAAATAAATGTTCAGAGGAGCACTATATATGCCAGCAAGAAATTGCAGACACATACATCTCTAACATCAGGTGTAAAGCTTAATAAAACAATAATTCACAAATAGTATATATAAGTATTAAGTGAAAAAACAGAATATAAGATACTTTATATATAAAGTTTTGTTGTTATATTATTTAAAATAGGCAGACTTGTGGAAGGCAATGGAATTACTGCTATTTAACAATAATTTACTTTTAAACAATATAATTTAATTTTAAAATTGTATGTACACAGGCCAGGTGCGGTGGCTCATGCCTGTAATCCCAGCACTTTGGGAGGTCGAGGCAGATGGATCCCCTGAACCCAGCAGTTCGAGACCAGCCTGGGCAACATGGTGAAACCCTGTCTCTATTAAAAACACAAAAATTAGCCAGGCATGATGGTGTGTGCCTGTAATCCTAGCTACTTGGGAGGCTGAGGCAGGAGAATCACTTGAACCTAGGAGGCAGATGTTGCAGTGAGCCAAGATAGCACCACTGCACTCCAGCCTGGACGACGGAGCGAGACTTGGGCTCAAAAAAAAAAAAATTGTATGTATATAAAAACATTTCAAGTGATGTTAATGAAAGTCTTTTATTTAAAGAAAGCAGATGGTTATTATTCCCTTCTTTGGTAAATATGGACAATTATACACCGAATTTACTTAAAATAAATATATTTACATCAATATATTCTGATGCTGGCTGGCTTATCATCCTATGAGCTGAATGCTACCTCCCATCATAGAAGGCAGAATAATGCCCCTCCTGCCACACACAAAGATATCCATTTCTCGGTCCCTGGAATCTGTGAATACGTTACCACGCAAGACAAAAAGGACTCTGCAGATGTGATTAAGGTAAAGGACCCAGACGTGAGGAGATAATCCTAGATTACCTGAGTTGACCCAATGTAAAAACAAGCATCCTAAAAAATCAGAGAACGTTTCCCAGCTGTGGCCAGAGGGAGACATGACTATAGAAGAATGGTCAGGGATACACAGTATCTCTGGCTTTGAAGGTGGAGGAAGGGATCCAGGAGGTAAGGAATGAGGGTGACCTCCTCTAAAAACTGAAAAAGGCAAAGAAACACTTTTCTCTCAGAGACTTAAAAAGTAATGCAGCCCTGTGGCACCTTTACTTTAGCCCAGTGAGATCCATCAGACTTCTAACCTACAGAACAGAGAAATGTGTGTTGCTCTTAAGCCAGTGATATGGTCTAGCTCTGTGTCCCCGCCCAAATCTCATGTCAAATTCTAATCCTCAGTGTTGGAGAAGGGGCCTGGTGGGAGGTGACTGGATCATGGGGGCAGACTTCCCCCTTGCTGTTCTTATAATAGTGAGTGACTTCTCATGAGATATGCTTGTTTAAAAGTGTGTAACACTTTCCTCTCTGCTCTCTTTCCTGCTCCGCCACGTGAAGATGTGTCTGCTTCCCCTTCACCTTCCACCATGATCACAAGTTTCTTGAGGCCTCCCCAGCCATGCTTCCTGTACAGCCAGCAGAACCTGTGCTTTTGAGACAGTCTTGCTCTGTTCCCCAGGCTGGAATGCAGTGGTGCAATCTTGGCTCACTGCAACCTTCACTTCCTGTGTTCAAGCCATTCTTGTGCCTCAGACTCCCAAGTAGCTGGGATCACAGGCACGTGCCACCAGGCCTGGCTAATTTATGTATTTTTAGTAGAGATGGGGTTTCACCATATTGGCCAGGCTGGTCTCAAACTCCTGGGCTCAGGGAATCCACCCGTCTCGACCTTCCAAAGTGCTGGGATTACAGGCGTGAGTCACCACCGCCTGGCCCCAGGTAGTTCTTTACAGCAAGTCTCAGGTGGACTAATACAGCCACCAAGATTACAATAATTTGCTACAGCAGCAGTAGAAAACAAATATGCCCACACACTGAGCTCTCAACCAATGTTAAGAGGAATAGAAGGAATGAGCTTGAAAACGATTTTCTCATTCTCATAGATAAAATAGCCTAGGAAGCTTCTTTAAATTTTTTACTTTCCTAGGAAACTTAAAAATAAATGAATAAAGTAAAAGTAAACTTCATTCTAACTCCTGTCCAAATTATCTCAATTTCTAAATTTACAACATGCAAAACCGAATGCCTGTTATTCTAGTGGCATCAGTCAATGTGTTTGACTAAAAGGTATAAAATTAATATTTTCAACTCAGTTGGCTTTATGAAAAAAAAGCTTATTAATCCCTTTCCCCTCTTTTTATAAACTATTAGAAAAGTTTTGCTTATCTTTTTCAGTCCTTTACCCCACCCAATAGTTAAATATATTTGACCACTTACTATCCTCCAGAAAGTGTTCTGGGCCTCTTCTAGAATTATCTAAAAACTCACTTAAATTATGTTTTTATTTTCTCTATAAAATAAAGAATTGGATTTCTCTAACTTTTTGTGATCAGGAAAATTCACAAAATTACTTATTAAAATGATACGTCAGTCATTTTACACAGTCCTCCTTGATTATTTGAAAATTAATTTTTGTGAGGCTAATAATTTAAAATTATTGTTATGAGGCAAATATAGGTTTCGTATGCCTTACATTATTTAGTACACTGTAATTTCCTATTGAGAATGCAATGATTCTGAAATTATAAAATCAAGCTCTATAACCAGTAGCTGGCACATGAGGAGAGACATTAGCTTTCCCCAGAAATCATGAGATGTGCAATATAGAGATAATTGGAATTAGAAGCAGTGAGCATGCTACTGTCATTTCCAAATGGCAGCAGAGATGAAACTGGGGCTCCAAATTCTTCATCCAATTTTGAACATAAATTCAAATTAGCATCCATCTGTTGAGTCTTTATATTTAAGCCATAATTATAATTTCTGTGTATGTGTTTGCAAATATCTTTCAGACTGTTTAGACTTTGAGAGAAAACCTTAGGCATGAATATGGTAGAATTAATTATTCCTATTAGTCCAATTCTGTGTCATACAAGGGAGAGGGACCAAAGAAAAAGCAGGATGCTCAGCTAACAGAGAGGCTGTTTACTGGTTTTAGCAAACACACATATACCCTGCACTATTTCTCCTTTCAAACAGCCTCATATAACAAATGATCTGGTCAAGGGAGTGGTGAGACCAATTCTAGCTGAACAGAGCTGCAGCTGTTCTGTCAGCCCCTTCCCTGGGTTCCACGTGACTCTCCCAGGCCCTCTAGCAGAGCTCTCCCTTGGTTATCAGCAGTAATAGAGAGCTTCTTTATGCACTTGAGATAACCGGGAACACAACTACATCAGTGACCTCTAAATTCGCCGTCCCTGTCTACTGTCAAGTACAATTACCTTGTTCCATCCTAAAGGAAAAAAATGATTTACCCTTTCCCCAGTGATAACGTTCTTTTACGCGTTCAAAGCATTAATCAGGGAGGCTGTCTTTAATATTCTATCCTTGGATTTTATTCTATTGCAGCAGGATTTATAATCACACACTTAAAAATCTTTAGTACTTCACTTCTTAATTTAAAAATGTCTTGGGTTGTAGGCCACACATATCTATTAAAGATGATAAATGAGGAAACCCAGAAAAATTAATTTCTGGGGGAGGAAATAAATTGGTTAGCTGCCCTTAGGCTCAATTCTGGGGTGTTTCTGCATTTCCAGTTTATTCCTAATGCAAGTGTTTAAGAGAAGTTTCCTCACAAGCCAATTTTTATCTGCGATGTTTTGTTTTCCATAATTCTCTGTTGTTAGGCTATGGGAGAATAACCTGTTCTACTGGAAATTCCCCCCTATAATTTGATAAGTGTATTTCATCATAATACACTAAAACCAGTCTGGGCCCTTTAAACTAGTTAATTACGTAATTTGAAGGATTTGCATGGGAAGAAGCTTCACTGTGGATTAAGAAACAATTGTAGTCTCTCCAATCTAGTTACAACAGTTCTCCAGTTGTCAAATCATCTCTGGATCCTAGACTACTGTTTCAAAAGCTTTCCCTGCCTTATTTAAACTGAAAACATTACAAATAAACAGCTCAGAAACATTTAAAAAATTACTAGAATTTGTGCCATTTCATCTTTACTACTACATAATTTTATAAGATTTTTTAAAACAACAATGGATTAAGAATCAAGTAAATTATATTGCTAGTTTCGCCATCATTTACAACTTTAGAAAAGTCATTTATCTCTGAACTTTATTAAATTTACTAGTAAGCAGTGGGGCTGGACTGGATGGCCTCTGCATACACCTCTACAGTTTTTTTCTGATGATTTTTGGGGCAAAGCTGGAAAATGAAAGGATTTCATTTGGCAAATAATTAAAACCTACAGGAAATAGGTGTGAAACAAAAGTCAAAATTCCTCTTCAAAAAAAAACTCCAAGGGGCAAATGGAGGAAAGAGAAAAATTACAAAGTTAGAAGACAGTATATGAGAACAAGGGACTAGATTCATGAAGCTTTGGTGTATGTTAGCAGAGTGTGTGTGTGTGTGTGTGTGTGTGTGTGTGTAGTGGGGTGGGGGTATTTTAATTAAAAGAAATAGCAGATTCTGGCAAACATACGGACCAAGAGTTAAAGAACTTCCATAAGTCTGACTGAATTCTGCTTCTAGTTTGGAGACTAGTTACCTAATTTTGGTTCTTAACTTCTTCCTTCTCTAAAACATGATTCACACACACTTACTGTGTATCGTCTCCAACTAGCAGAGCAGTTGCAAAAATTAAAATGTGATAAGAATAATGAATACCTTCAGTTTATATAGCATACCTCTTCCAATGCCTCAGGCACTCACACTATTGCAGATGCTTCCAAAAAAAAAATGTCTTGACATTCACAAACAGAACAAAAAATGCTTAGGGGAATATGACAAAGAAATAAATGAATTGTGTCTATATTCCTTGAATTTCTTGCTAATAAAGTAGTTTTAGAAAACTCACCTAAAATTTGCACTTTAAAAATGTTTAGTAATGCAGAATCATTATTCAGTTACTGGATATGGAAAATCAAAATTATAAAGAAGCCAGCAGCCTGCTACCACATTATTTGCTACATAAAAATTTCACTTTCAAGTAGTATAAATTGTAAATTCTCTATGACTTGGCTCAGAATAGCTCAAGACGTATGTCTAGATAAATGTTTATCTTTCTATTAGAACAGTCACACAATGTCAATATCTAAGTAAGTATTCAAATTCTGGCTGAAAGGGGGAAGGCAAAATCTATTCTATCAAAGGATTCATTTCTTGGATTATAGATGATGGATTAGCTGGGTGACACACAAGTTAGAAGAGTTCTCTTTACTATATTTCAAACACCTATATTTCAGATGTCAAAAGAAAGTCTAGATAATATGTCATTGTCAAGGCTTAAAGTACATTAGTCCTTAAAAATGCTTAGATTTCAGAGTTTTTTCCTCCCAAAATATAGTTTCATTTAAACCCCAAATGTTCAATTTTACTCTCATCCATTCAGAAAATCAGAGTGTTAGTGACAATTAAAAACAACTAAACACTTAAAGGAAAAAAATCAGAGATGTGAATTAATTGTGTGTGCAGAGATAGTCACCTCAATATAAAAATAGAAAATTAGAAAAACCTAGATGACTGACAATAGAGCACTGTTTAAACTCTGGACCATCCTTCATATGCATAATTTATATCTATTCTAATGCTGACATTTAAAATCATGCTGTTGAATATTAGTAACATGAAGAATATTTAGTAACATGAAGAAATGTTCAGAATGTGAAAAGTGAAAATAAATGTTGCACAGTATAATCCAAATTTTAAAAAATAACTGTGCTTATTTATAGTAAAATATGCTAGAAGTAGTTTTCTCTGGGTGAGAATTATGGCAATATCTATTTTCTTCTCTGTATTTTTTCCCCAAATTCTTTACAATACACGTGCTATTTTTTACACTTTAAAAAGCATTAAATTTAGAGTAGCTGGTGACTTAGCTATAAACAATCATCTATCCATGTATTGGTAAAGTGTTAGTGTTGCAATCCTAGAACTATAATGTGGTCACTTTAGGATGAATTCTTAAGAGGTCAATGTGTGCATAATTTAACAAGAGGTAAGCAGTCTGACACTCTATAATTGATCAAAACATTTAGCTTGATCAACAAATTAATTATGGCTTACTAAATTTAGTGATAAATTAAGTGGCCTCAGTGATGGACTTGATGGACAATACAGCCATGACATACAAAAGAATCCCTTCCTGTGCCACAGTGGGTACACAATGCAGGGTGATGAATATGGTTCTAATCTGATATGATACATTCTTATTAAACTTTGCGGTATGTCAAAATGACACTGCCTTTTAAATCTCTTCATCTCACAGGAGAATCCAAAATAGATGCATCTTATATTCAGGATGGACACTGGGTGAATATGAGCAGATTGGGGTGTCCTTAAATGTATGCTCCCCAATCCTAATTCATTCTCTAGTCAGTGCTCTCTCTCTCTCTCTCACACACACACACAAACACACATATACACAGGCACACACACACACATACACACACAAATGAACAGAATCTGTTTAGGGGGCTTCCCACCTTCTTGCCACCAACTTCAGCATCTGCAGCCATCCATTCTTTCCTTCCTCTTATTTGACTGGAAGAGGTGTGCTGTCTATCTAAGGCACACCCTCTGTCTAGCCCCTGGATCTTATCCATCCTGAATTTCAGAGACCATATACTCTCAAGTGTTCCCGTCCTCTTTTATACTTAACTTCTCCCACTTTTGGCAGTTTCTCAGTCACATTTTAACATGTCCAAATTTTTGCCACCTTGAGAAAATAAAACCTGCGTGGAATTCTCACCTACCTACATATAGACTGCTCCAGAAGTTACAGCCAAATTTCCCAAAAGAGGTGTCTACCCTCCTTATCTTTAAACTTATTCCAAAACCTGCTACAGCCTGACCTCTGTGTTCACAAATCCTCAGACAGGGCTGTTCCCAAGGCCACCAACAAGGTTGCAGAATCAACGCCACAGTCTTACTTGTCTGTAACATCAGACCTAATTGAATGTAGCTGTCTCTTGAAACATTCTCTTCCCTAATATTCGGGTCACCATTTGTTCTGATTTTATTACTAATTTTCCTGCTACCTTTCTGGGTATTCCTCTGCAGTCCCCTTTATATGCTCCTGTTTCTTGCTGTCTCAAAATATGTTAGCATTTCTGAATTGTATCTTAGAGAGCCTCCTCTTCTTACTGTGGATAAACTGACTATGTGTGGTCTTTCATCTCAATGGCTTCAAACCCCATTTATGTGCTATAGGCCATACCTTTTCTCTGAGCTCCAAATGGATTAGTTTAGCTGCTATTGCATGGCTTTGTCTGAATGTCTTACATCAAATTCAACATTTTCAAAATGAAAATTCTTATCTTTTTCCTCAAAGGTGTTTCTACATTAATCTTCCCTATCACAGTAAATCCCCAACTCTAAAACAGAAACCTGGGAGTTACCCTTGATTCATTTCTCTGTGTGTCTTTCTCTATGTCTGTATCTCTCCACATTCCACCACATTCACCATATTCCTCACATCCAATCAATCACAGAGTCTCCAATTAACCTCTTATGGTTTTTTTTTAATCTATCACTTCTCTCATTTACACCCCCAATTGACCATAAACTGAGGTCTCCATCATCTCTTGTCTGAACTATCACAATCATCAGTGACATGATTTGTTGGCCTCCATCTGGCCTGGCCCATGCTGCTGCTTAAAAAAGATGCTTGTAAAATGAAATTTTAATCTTGTTATTCCACTTTGCAAAGTCCTTCATTTATACACATTGCCCTGAGTATAAAGTCCTAACACTTAAATTCAAAGCTCCTCTTTACTTGGTGAGTACCTGTTGTGTTCTCTAGCCTAAGTTCTCACCATTTTTTACCCTCATGCATCAGTATTCCAATTAGCTTGAACTTCTTGCAGGTCTTTAAAAGTGACAGTTCTTTCTTGCTTTTGAGGCATTACAAATGTGGATCTTTAAGTCTTAAAACTCTCATCCTCTTTTTCTTTACTTGAAAAATTCTGACTTATTTCGTGCGTGGTCTTGAAACATCAATTTATTTGATATTTCCCTTGACAAAAGCAAGCCTTAATACAATCTTCATATGGATTCCCATAATTCTCTACTTGTCTACATTTTATCTTGCTGCTTGTTTTTAATTGTTGGTCTCTCTCAATAATCGAAAATTGTTACAAGAGTAGGGATCAATTCTATCCTATATTCTAGGTATATCACAGCAAGGGCCAAGCCCAGTAGATTAATAAAGTTTTTGAATTAACAAATAAGTGAATGAGAGCAAGGGTATAGTGCATCCTGCCCATTTGGGGGTACAGATTCTAGAGTTTTCATGTAATGGACAAATCTACCGACATTCGATCCTTTTCTTTTTTTTTTTTTCTTTTTTGCCTCAGCCTCTCGAGTAGCTGGGATTACAGGTGCCTGCCACCGTGCATAGCTAATTTTTGTATTTTTAGTAGAGATGGGGTTTCACCGTGTTGACCAGGCTGGTCTTGAACTACTGATCTCAGGTGATCCACCTGCCTCAGCCTCCCAAAGTGCTGGGATTCCAGTCATGAGCCACTGTGCCCGGCTGAAAAAAATACTTGATTCTTTTATTTATTTATTTATTTATTTTTATTATACTTTAAGTTTTAGGGTGCATATGCACAACGTGCAGGTTTGTTACATATGTATACATGTGCCATGTTGGTGTGCTGCACCCATTAACTCGTCATTTAACATTAGGTATATCTCCTAATGCTATCCCTCCCCCCTCCCCCACCCCACAATGAGAACACATGGCCACAGGAAGGGGAACATCATTCAATCCTTTTCAAGATTTCAGGCCCTTCCTTCCTTCCTTCCTTCCTTCCTTCCTTCCTTCCTTCCTTCCTTCCTTCCTTCCTTCTTTCCTTCCTTTTTTTCCTTCCTTCCTTCTTCTTATAATTAGCCAGGATAACAGCTTCAAACTAGGTGCTAATGGACTATAAGCACATCTTCTTATCATTCATGATTTTAAGTGGTACGTTCTGGTGTTCAGATGACAGCCAGTAGTAACCCTGAGGCTGGTAAGTTGGGGTTATAGAATGAAAGGAGAACCAAGTATTTAAAATAAAATATATTGAATCTATAAGAGGATATTCTATTAACTGTTTATCTAATAACATTTATTTAAAATATAGCCCAAGGAAAAAAAGAAGATATTATGCATATCAACACAGTCTTTAATGAGGATACCATCAAATTTCTAATACTTAGTGTCAAAAGTCCTTTTATTACTGTAAAAGTGTTATATATGATTCTAGCACTCCTTGCTTATAGAAGTTTTGCCCAAAAATATAACACCATATCTTATGCTTAACAACTGAAGACGAATAATAACAAAACAGCAACTAATGCTTATATAATACTTACTATAAGAGACTATGCTTACCTGTGAGGTGAGTGAGTCGCAGGAATGTCTTCAATGCTGCTACTGGGTAGCCCCAAGAGGAGAGAAAGTCACCAGAAATATTTAGTTGCAACTTTTTCCCTTCACAAGAGCCAAGCAGTAAAATTGTGGGTTAAACCCAGTTAACATGGCTCTCTTTGGAAAGGTTGAGGCACTGAAGGCCAAACTTCCTGTCATGATTAGGAAATCACAGACTGTTCTTAATGTTAAAGCGAAAGCAATGCTATTGTGTGACACTTTCAGCTCCTCAAGTTGTGAATCTGGCATTGTGTGATTACTCCCCCCTTGCTTATACTGTAATAAATATTTAAAATACCCCTCAGAATCTGAGATAACACATCAGTAACAGTTTAATTTAGCACTTGCAAGATTCCCTGCCCAGGTTAGGCTTGTACTCAGCATTGGCATCAGGAACTTCCTAACATTATATTCATTCATTTTCCATTTCCCAACACAAAACACACCCCTGGCTAAATTTACCAGCTTTCTTTACAGCTAACTCTTGTCCTGTTGACTGTAAATAGGAACTGAGTAATACTCACAGTCCCTGACCTATATAAGTGCTATGTAAGTACTACTTGTTGTTTTGTTATTATTTGAATGTTATGTATTACAAACGGAAGCAACACATAGGTGGCAGCTGAAAACCAGCAAGTGCCATGCGATATTTATATTACTCATTGTAAACTTTAGTTTCCAAAACTTCTGAAAAAAATGTTTCTTTTGTTTTTCAGGAAATCGGACTTTAAAAACTCACTTAAATAGTGGTTAGTACTTACAACTTTATACCAGGTTTGAAGGAAGTTTGAATAAGACACAACTTGTATTGTATGCAATGCAGGAAAATGGAAAATTATAATGTGTTCATCTTCTGTGTTTACCCCCTTAGGCTACTTTTGTCTCCTCTATTGATTTATCTGGATTAATACTATATTACTACTAATATTATATTATTTAGATTAATACTATATTATTATTTACTTTGCTGTGGGACTTTGGTCATGGACATGGCTGTTGGACATGGCTTCAAAAATATGTTACTATTATAATGTTTCTAAGAATAAATTAGATAGACGGTAAAAATGGACCCCCATCTTTTATTATTAATATCCCAATTTTGGATAACTTTTTCTCTGTATTCTGGGTTGGTCCAACAGCAAAGTAAATAATGAGAACAAGAAGGAAGCAAACATGAGGAAGAAACCTGTTCCTACCATGACTCAAATGCCTAACTCCTATGAGGATCACAGGCTCCCAGGCTCCTGTAAAAAGATAAACAGATCCCAACACCATTGACTCCCTCTCTCCTTAATGTGTGAACCCAGTGAGAGCAATTCTTACTGTACTACTTACCTTTCTAGGGAGGACCTTAAACAAGTAATAATAAAACAGTTCCTACAACTATCATAGGGAAAATGCTTTTGGTGAATTCATCTAAAATCCTATATTTGATGTAAGTTTCTTTTGTTATTTTTTTTAAGAGACAGGGTTTCTCTGTCACCGAGGCTGGAGTGCAGTAATGCCATCATAATTTACTCACTGTAGCCTCAAATTCCTAGGTTCAAGGGTTCCTCCCTAGTAGCTAGTACTACAGGCATGTGCCACCATGCCGGGTTAATTTTTTTCTTTTTAAATTTTTGTAGAGACAGGCATCTCCCTACATTGCTCAGGCTAGTCTTGAACTCCTAGCCTCAAGTGATTCTCCTGCTTTGGCCTCTCAAAGCACTGAAATTAAAAACAAAAGATTTTATGCCACCTCACCAAGGCGAAGTAGATATTTTCAGGAATGGTTTTGCAGGAATTGGCAAATAGATCTATTGAGACTTGGAACTATCCGGTTCCCCATCCCATTTAACCAGAACAGGTCTGTTTTCATCTATTTCTCTAAAGAGATGTATTGACATAGTCCCCCCGGTTAAAACAGTTGGAAAATCATCAGTCTAATGCAGTACTATCCAAGAGAAATGTCATTCAAGCCACAAATCTGCAGCACATGTATGTTTTTGCATTTTCTAGTAGCCAGATTTTTTTTTAAAAGTAAAAAGAAACATTTTGAATTTTAATTCACCCAATATATCTGAAATGTTACATCAGCATGTAGTGAACATAAAAATTATTAATGCAATATTTTACTTTTTACCTTTTTGTATTTAATCTTAAAACTCTGCTGTGTAGTTTACATTTAAAGTATCTCAATTTGGATTAATCACATTTCAAGAGGCAAATAACCATATGTGGCTAGTGGCTACTATGCTACTATGCTGTATAGATGAAAGTTTAGTGCTTTATTCTTTTTGAGGGTTTCCCACCTTTATTCTGTCAATTAAACTGTGTAGGTATCATCACTGCAGTGTCCACTATTGGTCACCTACCCAGGGTCCATTCATCCATCTCCCCTGCTCATGGACATAGTTATTTTCACTGGATCCTATGTGCTTCAGGGCTGACCCCATCCCTAGCTACAGGAATGTGCCGGGGTTAGGGATGATCATGTGACCCCATACTAGCTAATGAGATCCACCAGTTTCCTCGTTTTTAAGAGAAAGTCATAGAAAAACACAGCTTCTCTCTCCTGCTAGAAGTTAACCAGGAAGCACGTACTACAGCTACCACTTGCGGGGAACAAGCCGTAGGATGAGGCCAAGACTGTACTGCGAAAGAGAGATGCGGCAAACCTTGGTCCTAGATGACAATGCTGAGCTTTCCGATTAACCAACTCTGAAGGCTGCCCTAATTTTGTATTTCAGTTATGTTTTTTATTCCCAAACCACTATATTACATCATCTCTAATAATGACTGAGGGCAACATAAATATAGTGACACTCTGGAGCAACTTTTGAAGCATTATGTTTTTTCCTTTGTTTTTTATTTTTTACTATGTTTCCCTATTGTCACTGAAATTCCTCATGTTTAATTGTTATCCCCAGGGCACCTTTCCAAACATCCCTTTCATTTTTTCCGTCTTTAAACACCAGGCATTAGAGCAACTGTTTTCTTGTGCTCCTTCCCATTGCTTCCAATTAACTTCTCTCTTCCATTATAAAAACAATGTTGTCTCTCTTACAGTTGTCTACCCTAAAGGTATGTTTAAATCTTCTCTAGAATTTTTATTACTAACAACAAAGTGGAAACAATAAAAGTAAAGAATAAAGAAAAATATGCACTATTATCTTAAATACTAATAAATTTTACTGTATTAATAATAGCCATGATTCATTAGATTCAAGTTGGATTAGTGGCTTTAGAATGAAAAAGATTTGAGTTTGATTCACTCAACACTATTTATCATCTGTGGCCTTAAAGCAAGTTGCTTACTCAACAAGTGAAAAAGTAAAATAAAATAAAACAAAAAACAGGAACTGATGTCACCTACATTTCAAGATTTATGTGAAGATTAAAAACCATCTAATGTATGCAAAACTCTTAAAGCTAGGATTTATACCTTGATCTTCTTATTCCTATTCTAGTGTCCTTTTCACTTAATTACACTTCCCTTCTTCATTCATTTCACAATCATTTATTGTGTGATTTCTTTGGGCCAGGAAGATTTATTGACAAACAAGGCAAGATCTCTGCTTTTAAGCAGTTTATAATTTAAACTGAATCAGACAAATAGAGGGAGACCATAAAGCTTAGTGGTTAATTACATAGGCAATAAAATCAGACAAATCTGGATTTGACCCCAAGAAAGTTACTTTACATCTCAAAACCAGTTTCCTCTTCTGAAAACGAAGATGACAGTATCCCCTCAAGTTGTCATCAATAGAACAAAATGAAATTATATCTGTGAAATGCAATGTGCATGAATTATAAAATAAGCATTTGTCTATTGTGGCCAATCATCCTCATTGCCATAATTATAACTGTGCATAATTAAGTATAAAGGTATGCACAGGCACTATGGAGTAAAGAGGAGGGGCACTTAAATCAGTTTCTATGGCCGGGTGTGGTGGCTCACACCTGTAATCCCAGTACTTTGGGAGGCCTAGGCAGGAGGATCACTTGAGGTCAGGAATTCGAGACTAGCCTGGCCAACATGGTGAAACCCCATCTGTACTAAACATACAAAAATTAGCTGGGTGTGTTGGTGCACACCTGTAATCCCAGTTGCTCCAGAGCCTGAGGCAGGAGAATCACTTGAACCTGGGAGGTGGAGGTTGTACTGAGCCGAGATCACACTACTGCACTCCAGCCTGGGTGACAGAGTGAGACTCCATCTCAAATAATAATAATAATAATAACAATAATAATAACAACAACAAAATAAGTAAATAAATAAATAAGTTTCTAGGTTCAGAGAAACCCGTCTCCCAAAACAGCAGATGCTTTGTAGGTATTTGAGACAAAGTCCACATTTCTGAGTGTGAAATTGTGTGAATCATTATAAGAGCTGCAAACTGATTTTTATCACTGAAGGTAAGGATGCTAGGGTAGGGATGGAAAAAAATGGTACAGTGGTAAATGTGGCCAAATCCAAGATCTTGAGGATTAAACTAAGGAATCTGAAGCCTTTTAATCTGGGTGAGAGGCTACTATAGTAACATGCCTGAATTCCATGTTAGAGAGTCACTGTGGTCACACTGAGGTTCTCTAAGGCTCTTTCTCTTTTCCCTAATTATAAGAAAAAAGATGAAAGCAGGTTTGCAAGAATCCCAATTGCACTGTATCATACTGGAGGCTTTAGAACTGTCAAAACAAAGTTTCTAATTTTGACTGTAGTCAAACACTTTCCCACCAAGCAAAAAGAACTCAATATACAGTTTTATTTGTTTTATAAATAGTTTAGTGAAAAGAATAATATATGTGACTTGTACTAGCTGAAAAATGTTTGCCTAGTAAAACTTTATCACTGGATGTGAATGTTCTAAGCCTAAAAGACACACAGAAGTAAATAAAATTGATGCCACACCTTTACAAAAAACACTTCCTAAATTGCCGGTATCATGGTGAATGGAATCATTTAACAAGTTACTGTCAGACAAGTGAAAACTCCTGTCACCTTCTACGGGATTTTTCAGAATATGCTCCCTAGATACTCAAGCTCCTACAAAGGTCAATCAGTTGATGAATCAATAGCTATTCTACAGGAAATCTTCATCACCATAATTATCTGACCCAGACAATTTCAGTGATTTTTTTTTTTTACTATTCTCAATCAATTTGTTCTTTTTTGTACAATATTTTCAACGAAGTGATTTGAAAATATTTTTATAAACTGATAAGAAAGAGAGAAAAACATGACACATAGCATTATAGTGTACAAAAGCCTAAGATCTACCAATTACTAGGAATATGATTAGAGAAAGTTATCAAATCTTTTCTGTCTTATTATTTGCAACTGAAACATGGGAATGAAAAGTAACAAACTCAAAAATTGTTGTGAAGATTAAATTAAGTAATATATGGAAAGGGTAATTGTCAAGTATGTACCTGCACATAACAGGCATTCAGTAAATAGAAGTCCTTCTATTTTTTGTGGCTCTCTTCAGTTTGCACTCCACCAGTTTCACTGCTACCCCAATTTCCCAACAGACACGTGGCAGGAAAACACACATGCACACACACACACACACATGTGCACACATGCACATGTGCACAAGGCTTCAAAAATATGTTACTATTATAATATTTCTATGAATAAATTGGACAGATGGTAAAAATGAACCCCCACCTTTTATTATTAATATCCCAATTTTGGATAACCGTTTCTCTGTATTCTGGGTGGGAGAGAAATCCCAGCACATACGTCATAAACCAAGTGCTGGAGGTGCCTGAGCCTTCATCCTTTGTTATAGCATAGGGGTAAATAACCCAAGCTACAGCAGCCAGGCTGGCAACAGAGGTTTGAATTTTACAAGCATAACACAAAGAAGAAGGGGGTTTTTAGACATTGAATTCATCACAGAGGCATGCAGCAAACATTTTTCCAGCAGGACTTTGGCTGTGCAGCCTGAAGTTCATCATCAAGAACATCCTGGGTCTTGCCTGTTTTCCAAACCTGACCTGCCAGATTTCTCTGGACTCTGTGAGCTCCTGAAATCCTTCTACATATGCTCTTTGCACTTGGAGTCACAGTTGGTTGTTCGCAACCCAGCACCATGTCTAAGGAGGAGGGTAGAATTCTGAAGTCAGAAGATACTCCATGCTTCCTGATATTGATCTGTAGCAAAATTTAATTAGAAATAGATGCTAGAGAAAAGAATTTTAAAATGTTCCCTAATGTCTTTTATAGAGCAAAAGCTAATATTAAGAAATTTACTTTTGGATCCAGGCAAATCCCTAATCTATTCTTGGAGAAAATTACTACCATTAAATAAATTCAAAAGTCTGCCACCCAGCATGTTGGCCGTTAGCACAGCTACTGATTTATAAAGAAAAAGCTGGTTGCCAGAATAACATAAAACCCAGACTACAACTCATCCTTTATGGAAAAATCAAGAAAGAACTTCTTTTTTCTTCTCTAGTCATCTCACTATGGTGTTAATGGAGTATTTGTGAGATTTTCGTCTTATAATGCCACCTCTCATTATACTCTTACTTCTGGAAAATTCTCTGAGCCTGAATCTGGAAAATTCTCTGAGCCTGAATCTTTCCTCATAGCCTAGAAAACTCATACTAGTCTTTGAAAATGCAACTTTGTCATCTATGACTGTTTCTTGTGTTTATAAAACAAAACAATAGAAAAAATCTATGATGTCTAAACAGTGCTTCAAGATGATGTATTCAGTAAAATATTGTATTATTATGAAAGCAAAATTAAAACCTCACATGTAGACCACAAATATAAACTTATTAACTTGAAGCTTTGAAAAAAGAACACAAGACCTAGCCAAAAAGCTGCAAAGCTACGGCTTAGGCTGGTTCCTTAGGAGCAGAGCCTGAAGTGGGGATTCTGATACATAGCAAGAAGCTGAAGTTAAGAGTCTCAGAAAGAGACAGAGCTGGCTTCAATCTTCTATAAGGCCACCTCCACTCTTCACACTCCTGCAATTTATGTGAATCAAGCAACTCCCCCTATCTTTTTATATTTATTTATTTGCTTAAGCTAGTTTGCATTAGTTTTCGATCATTTGCAGCCAAACAATCCTGATTTTAAAAGTAGGGAGTATTAATTTGAGAACTGCTCTCCGTTTAGGAGAAAAAGAGGCCAACAGTAACCAGAGCCCGTTTAGAAAGAACAATGACAACAAAAAGTTTCTTCTGAGACCTAGCCTGGAAATCAGCATGCTCCAGATCTTCTGGGGATCACGAATCTTATGACATTCTATTATTTTATAAGCAAATTTTGGTAACTTCTGTGTCTCTGTGTGACTGTTCTGATTCATGTCTCAGAAAAAATGAAATAACATCTATTAGATCAAATTTACCTCCTAATTCTATCTCTTCCTAGTTGTGTAAGCTTAGAGCAGTCACTTCCTTCTTGGGGAGCCAAATGGAAAGCCATATGTAGATAGCTGGCCACCTCAAAACCAAAGGCCTGGAGAGGAAGAGAGAGGTCCTATTTCTTGTCAGAGTCATAGGACAGGGATTAGAGAAATTTCAAAATGTCTGGTAAACTGTCTCCAAAACACTATGTCAATATGGGTACTTCTCCACTCCAATCCCAGTTGTCACCGCCTCTTACCTGGATGACTTCAACAGCCTTCTACCTGGTGTCCCTGCTCCCACACATACCTTTCTGCAATCCAGCTCCACATAGCTGCCAGAAGGATGCTTCAGGCTTTATTCTGGCACACTGCTTCATTTTCTTAATGGTATTTATCACAATCACTAGACTTCTAGTTTATTTATTGCCTCTCTCCTTCCACTAGAATGCTAATTCCCTGAGAGCATGAAACTAGCCTAATTCACTGCCATATTTCCAGCACCTAGAACTGTGCCTGACACATGGTATGGGCTCAATAAACAAATATTGATTGCATGCATGGATAAATGAATTCTGAATGGTTCTCAGCTTTGTTTCTTTATTGAAAATTAAAGATGGAAAATGCTACTGCTTTTTTTTTTTTTTTTGAGTCAATTTCAAGTTTCTCCAGGAAATCATTTTAAAGACAACACATTCCTTGAGGACAAGGGTCACATCATTGTGGCACTACCTCACACACAATCAGTATTCATTAAGTGTCTGCTAAATAAATTATAAATCATGGCTCCTCCCTCTGCCGTGGTCAAGGTAATTTTTTGTTATTTTTCTGCTTATAAACTTAGTAGAACTCCTCATTACCTAATAATATAATGCTGCATTAGTAATACTACTCTGTGTAACTAGTTACTGGTATAGTATTTTTATCTTTAAAAATTAAAAAAAACTTTAAAAATAAAAGATGTCTTTAAGTAAATTTAGTATTGTTATGATGTGTCTGTATCTGGATTCTTTATCTGGCCAGCATTTTGATAGGATTTCTTTGTAATTTGGTGGTGGTAATATTAGTTTTATCTTATTTTAGTTTGAGTGAGAAGAATCTTATTTTAAAACTCATTTATGTGAGTTATCATATTAATAACTACAAAACAATGATTTATACTAGCAGGGAAGACATTGTAGAAACTCAGAATTATTTTTTAGGAATATAGTCATAATTCTGAAGTGGAATATGGGAGTCTTTTCTTAAAAATTCCCAACATGTGTATGCTTTCTTGTTCCTAGGTCCAACTGTTAAAGTTTTTAAACCTCATATTTTAATCTAACATTTTTATCACTAAATTTTCTTTTAATGTGTTCCTTTTGTCATTTATTGATTTTCCTGGATTTGACATAACAGGTGTTTTATAAGATGATATATATGCTACCTTTTGTTCACATAAATTGAAGTAGCTAAGTCCCTTTATGTTTGCAATATTTACTAAAGTACCTGGCACAAAATGCACCAGAATTTAGGGCAGTCATTTTATGTAAATGCACATGAGTTTACATTGCTAATATAATTGTTGATCCACTTATAACTTGTGCAATAAAATATGTATGCAGTGATTGAGTTGTCAGTAAAAAATGTAACCTCTTTGTGATAAAACATTATAGTAAAATAAAAATAAATGTAGTATTGTTCTAACTAATCCAAGAGCTAGTATTAGCACTGAAGGGTGGAAGCAAAAGGTTGGACAGATTGTGACTCAGTGAATATAAGGGAAATGAATTTTTCTAATAGAAAGAACAGCTCAAGATGAATTGGGGTATTCTAAGGCATCATGGCATGGAGGAAACATGGACAAATGAATTCTAAATGGTTCTCAGCTTTGTTTCTTTATTGAAAATTTATTGGCCTTTCAATCCCAGCCTGTCTACTTAATAGCTTTGCTACCTTGAACAAATCACTCAATTCCTCTCAGCTTTAGTTTTCTCATCATAATAACTTTGGTGACAAAAATGCCTATCTCATAGGGTTATTGCAAGAAATTTTTTTAAAAGTATGTGTGAGAAAGAGCCTGGCACAATCTTGGCTCTAAGAAAATTCCTAGAGCTCTTGAAAGGTAAAAAATTTCCTATTATTAAGGGTGTTCAACAAAGTGTAAACAAAGCTGGAACAATTTCACTAAGAATATTCTAGAAAGATATCAAATATTAGATGAGTTGTTTTCCTAAACGAGGTTTGTGAATTCAGGTTTTATAATGCACACTCTCTTATTTTACAAATATAGAACAGTATAGAAAATCAATACAACTTGCCCAAAATGAAATACAAATTCTCATTCCTAATCTTAAGCAATCTACTTATGTGTTTCTCCCTTTCCCTTCAGTCTCTTTTTGACTATATCTATAGTTTTTGACATTCTCAAATGTACTTCTAAAAAAACAGATCTGTTTACCATTCCCAGCACATCTGGTTCAATATTTTCCGTGGTGCATCTGCACAGATCCACTGCTGCTTCCCCTCTCTCACCGATTCTAGGCCAAGCTACTTCCCACTCCTCTTTTAAAGCAACATTTAAGGAAGAAGGCTTTTCTTTATATTAATGTCTCTACATCTCCATCTGTCCTCAGTACTCAAGGGCTCTGATGCTCTACCCATCTAATCCATTAGGCAACCTTAAGTGGTCTTAAAACATGAAGCAGATCAAATCATTCCCCTACAGCTTTCAGTTGTTTTTCATTGTACTTGTGGTAGAAATCTAAACTCCCAAACAAAAATGACAAGGTTGTGAATTATCTGGCCCTGCCTCCCTCCCTAGCTGGCCTTGCAGGCAATCTCTTTTTTACTCACTCTAATCCATCCATCTGGCCTTCTTTCAGTTCCTCCAATGCTTCCAGTGTATTCCTGCACTGACACCTTCACATACTGCTCTTTCTTCCTTGAAGTCTTATCTTGTAAGACTCATCATAAATGACCTTTTTCCCAGAGATGCCCTCCCTAATCCCAATGCATCAGTAGGAGATCTTCCTTGACACTCTCTCAAAGTACCTTTCTCTTGCCTTCATAAAGTGCTCGTTTTTGATGTATAAAAAGGTATGCCAGCATCCATCTGCACTTCTCTGGTCAAGTGGGCAGAACAAACTACATTGGAGCAGAAGTTTCAGAAAATTACTTATTCTGGTAAATTTGGAATCATTAGCTTTACACAGGGGAAATTGTGTGGTATACCAAAGGAAAACCCACACAACACTCTGTGGTCACTTGGGAAGAGGTAGATGGTGCTTAAGGGGCCCAGGGACTTCTGGTCAAAGAGGAGATCAAGAAACTGAACCTCTTCTCTCAAGATTTGAAGCCAAAAAACTTGGAGCAGAGTGGATTTGGCCACATTCACTACAGGGAAAAGACATACAAGCCTTAAAAGAAAACTTAGAGAAAGGGAAAAACTGGGTGTGGTGGTGCACAACTAATAGTACAACTATGCAGAGGCTGAGGCTGGAGGATCACTTGAGCCCAACAGTTCAAGGCTGCAGTGAGCTATGATCACACCACTGTACTATGGCCTGGGTGACAGAGCAAGACCCTATCTCAAAATAAAATAAATTAATTAAAAATAAAAAATAAAAGAAAGGGGCCAGGCGCAGTGGTTCACACCTGTAATCCCAGCCCTTTGGGAGGCCGAGGTGGGCGGATCACAAGGTCAGGAGATCGAGACCATCCTGGCTAACACGGTGAAACCCCGTCTCTACCAAAAATACAAAAATTAGCCGGGCGTGGTGGTGGGCGCCTGTAGTCCCAGCTATTGGGGAGGCTGAGGCAGGAGAATGGCATGAACCCAGGAGGCGGAGCTTGCAGTGAGCCGAGATCGTGCTACTGTACTCCAGCCTGGGCGACAGAGCGAGACTTTGTCTCAAAAAAAAAAAAAAAGAAAGGGAAAGACACATTTCTCAGGAGATAATCTGAGTACCACCCAGAGACTAATGATCCCAGAGGTAAGGCTGATTCTAGAGCAGCATGTGGCCTGAGGTCAGCAGCCCTTTGAGTCCATGTACTCACTCTGGCAGTGTTTGTGCTCTGGAGAATTGCGGCTGAGCATTACAGCTGGAGTCACAGGTGTGAATTAATGTGCTCCCTAATTATGGAGTCCAAGCACAGACCCAGTACAGTTGGGGCCAAGCGTGTTCCATTAGGGCCATCATGCTGCACTGGACCAGCCGTGTCCTGCCCACATGAGGCCAATCTCATGTGTGGTAGTAAGGGCAACCAGAGTAAGACCTATCCGACTAGTTACATTGGCTTATTGGAACGATTGATTATCTACTGTCTGTCTACCTTAGTAGACTGAAAGCTACATGAAGGAAGATAGCACTCCATTTAGCTTACCATCGAGGCTACCACGTAGAGCTGCACAGATTGCATACTGCTCAACTCCAAAGATTGTCATTGTCTTACAATATAATGTGAATAGCACTCTCTCGAGCAACGTAACTGCTCAACCTGTATAGCTAAATGAATCCGTGCTGACCACCACTGTATTACCAGAGTGATGAGAGTGGCAGGCACATAACAAGCTCTCAATAAATATTTATAGAATCACTGGATAAAAGAATGTGTGATCTATTTTGTCCATTTGCATACATTTCTATGCTTTTTCCTAATAAGTTTTTACGTATTTTCCCCCATATATCTGAAATAGTATGTCCAATAGGGACGATTTAATCTATTTAGAGCTACAGGAAGTGAGAACTGAAAGGAGGATTAGAGTCGTTAATCGTTTTATCTTACCAGTTAGAAAAGGAAAGTCCGGCAAGATAAAGTGACTTAGATCACACGGCAAGGCCATGACCAGATCCAGGTCTCTTGCCATCCAGTGCCTTGTTCTCTCTGTGGCACTCACTTGCTTCTTTAATAACTTTCTTCTGTTCTTCTTATGAAGCAGAGAGGAGTCCTCACAAGTCGCGGGTCACTTAATCACTGAAGCTACTCTGTGGCTGAGGAGCTGGTTGTTGAGGCATTCTTCTATTTGGGGAAATATGAAAGTGTGTGATCTGCCAGGAGCTCTGACCAAAATAAGGTTGTTGGTAGCAAGATGTTACCAGTGAAATTTCATACATCAAACAGCAATTAGTGCTCCACTTTACTGTCTTGTGAATTTCTCAGAATGAATCTTATCTTTTACAATCACTCTTTCATCATTTTCAACATTAATCACACACTTCTTTTTTCCAAATTTTTATGAATCACAACAGCAGCATATTCTCAACCATAGAAAATGACATTTATTATGTGTTCAGAAAGAGAGACAAAAAGATATACAAATCAAATTTACTCTCAGGATATAACAAAAAATTAGTGGAAAGTATATGTTTTAAATTACACTTAATATTTGGGGACCAATTATTGCTTGAAATAAACAGGCTTCCAGTTCCAACATGGCCTTTTGTTTTTGTATTACCAAGATTTTTTAAACAGTAATGGTATCTGGTGGAGAATTTATCTTGTATTTATATTGCACAACTTTTGCCTAAATTAGTAGGCATTTTCTTTTTTCTAAAATAAAGTGCGAATACTCAAGCCTCCTCTTCCATTTCTGCTACCATTTTTCATTTTAGATCGATGATCCTTCAAATATCTATCATAAAATTAGTTCACTAGAATAATATTTGGATTTTAAGTAAGCACCCACATAAGTCACTGAAATGTCCTCCTTATAAATGTGGTCCCAGAGAATATCTGGAAAGGCCACTGGATAGGAAAATAACACATTGTGCTATTTGCAGGCCGCAAATAACATTAATGTGTTGTCAGGACCTGGTCAAATTGTGTGAAGCAGTTTACAACTCTATGATTCACACACTTTGGTCTGACTTAAGGCTTGTGTAAATTCAATTCTGGGCTGTCAGTCAGCAGCACAGGTTCTGTTCAGTCCCAACATTTCTAATTGCCTGTGAAAAGATGAAGACAACTGAGGGAGAGACTCTCTCAAGAAGTTTGCAGAATGACTTGATCCTAGACAACAGTTAGATGCACAATTAGTTCAACTCAAGATTCCATTGAGAATAGGTTTGTGCACATATAGGATAACAGGAAGACGACCCTGTCTGGAAAGAGCTCACATGAGAGGCTGTGGGTGCTAGCAAGACCCACATTTAACTCCAACACAGAGGAATGACTGTTCAGGTGGGGAGGGGAACTGTTCACTGCAGATAAGTCCTCCCCTTCTCAGGGCCATCGAGCAGAAAAGAGCATTCCAGACCTGTGACAGAGATCTTCAGGACACAAGGTACTAGCTCTTCCCTCAGGTATAACGGAAAGGGGAAATGGGATCAGTGTGTTTTGGAGTTAGAGAGCTAACTAGAAGCTGTAAAAGGGAACAGATTACAGGGCTGAGAGAATGCAGAGGAGGGATGGTGGCAGGGGGAGGGAAGGAGGGATGAATTACAATACCTTATAAAAATTTAGGCACCCTGTAATCCCAGCACTTTGGGAGGCTGAGGTGGATGGATCATGAGGTCAGGAGATAGAGACCATACTGGCTAATGCAGTGAAACCCTGTCTCTACTAAAAATACAAAAAAATTAGCCAGGCATGGTGGTGGGCGCCTGTAGTCCCAGCTACTCGGGAGGCTGAGGCAGGAGAATGGCATGAACCCGGGAGGCAGAGCTTGCAGTGAGCGGAGATTGCGCCACTGCACTCCAGCCTGGGTGACAGAGCGAGACTCTGTCTCAAAAAAAAAAAAAAAAAGAAAAGAAAAAAAGAAAGAAAAATTAGGCACAGTTGATTTACCATTTTTCTTTCTGTTTCTGAAAGTTGCATTCTCCACCACATTTTTTCCCCAGTGAACTATAACTAATCAAGCTGTGAAACACTACTTGCCTCCTTTCTCCAGTTTGCTAGGAGAAAGGTCTATCTCAACACAAGAGTCAACACTACTATCCAGTAAAACATCACAGTGGTATTCCTCATATGGAAGGAATATTCCCAGCTTGCTAAAAGGACTCAGTAATAAAGTATTTTCATAGTACTGTATACTACCCCATTATTTTCACATATGTTAATCTGTTGGTTTTCATTATAACACTGTGAAATGAGCTGGGTAGGCATTTTTATTTCAGAAAGAAAGAGAGAGAGAGAAAGAAAGAAAGAGAGAGAGGGAGGGAGGAAGGGAAGAAAGAAAGAAAGAAAGAAAGAAAGAAAGAAAGAAAGAAAGAAAGAAAGAAAGAAAGAAAAAGAAAGAGAAAGAGAGAAAGAAAAAAAGAAAGAAAGAAAAGAGAGAGGAGGGGAGGGAAGGGAAGGGAAGGGAAAGGAAAGGAAAGGAAGGGAAGGGTTCATAAAGTTATCAAGTGAATTGTCTAAGGCCAAAAGTAATTGCTTATTTACATGGGGCCAGACCCTGTCTTCTGATTTGGTTGCTCAAGTATTCAGTCAAGGCCAGCGCGGTGGCTCGTGCCTGTAATGCCACAGCACTTTGGGAGGCAGAGGCGAGAGGATCACAGGAGGACAGGAGTTTGAGACCAAACTGCCCAACATGGTGAAATCCCGTCTCTAGTAAAAAAAAAAATACAAAAATTAGCAGGGCATGTGGTGGTGCATGCCTGTAACCCCAGCTACTCGGGAGGCTGAGGCACGAGAATCACTTGAACCCAGGAGGCAGAAGTTGCAGTGAGCCCGAGATCATGCCAATGCACTCCAGCCTAGGCAACAGCGAGACTTTGTCTCAAAAGAAAAAAAAAAGTATTCAGTCAATAAGCACGTATTGGGCAGACCTTATGTGGCAAGTAATTATGATAGTTCCTAGGAAAAAATAATGTGCAAGACACACACTGTACTTGACCTTAGCAGAACTAAAAGAACAGAAAGACAATAAACCAATGTCTCCAATGAAGTGTGACTCAGACTGTGAAAGGGAAATGCGGGGTATCATGAGATCAGGGCACCCAATCACGGCCTAGAGAGGATGAAGGAAGGCTTCGCTAGAAAATGGCTTCTAACTTGAGATCTTAGCCAATCCAAGAGAGGTGGGTGCTTGGCAGATATTGCTGAATGGCTGAGGGGTAAAGTGGCAGTGAAAAATGGAGAAAGAAGTGTTCTGTGTAAAGAGAGCAGGGTGCAGGAATTCACAGAGAGTTCCCATGTTGTATGTATCTCAGTCATATGCTGCCCAAATGTCATTTCTGTATAAGAATCAATTACAGATGTTCCTCAACTTACAACAGGGTTACGTCTGGGTAAATTCACTGTCAGTTGAAAATGTTGTAAGTTGAATATATTGTAAGATCAAAGATGCGTTTAATACGTTTAATACACCTAACATACTGAACATCATAGCTTAGCCTTGCCTATCTTAAACATGCTCAGAACACTTACATTAGCCTACAGGTGGGCAAAATCATCTGGCAACACAGTCCACTGTGGAGTATTGGTTGCTTACCTTGTGTTTGCGTGGCTGACTGGGAGCTGTGCATGCATCACCAAAGAGTATCATACTGCATATCACTAGCTCAATAAAAGATCGCCATTCCAAATTCCAAGTACAGTTTCTACTGAATGTGCATTCCTTTCACACCATCATGAAGTTGGAAAAGCATAGGTCGGAAACTGTCTGTACCAAGTTTACAGTAAAATGTTGCCATATACTTAGGGGACAAGATATAAGAGGAACCCCCCCCCAAAATGAGGCTCCTTCATTGGTTACCATCTTTATGAAAGTTGGAATTTTCTAGGGAAAAGGAGGACTTGAGAGATTGTCTAATGATTCTCAAGAAGCACAGTTGGCAAGAGTTGAAATACAAACTTCCTTCCTTTTTGTAAAGCAATTGGAAAAAATGGGATAGTAAGAATTTGACATGTTACAGTTGTAGATCTTAGTGTTGTGAGGCATGAATGCGATAAATGCGGAACACTGGCAGGTTGCAAAAATGTTACGCAGATGTACAGCGTTTTAGGGGGGACTTCCCTGCATTTCTTTCCTGCAATGCAAGGGCAGAACCAAAAACTGAAACTTAGCACCCAGTATCCCTCACCTACCACTCCTCTGCACCCTCAGATGAATCATAGTCTGTTACAGATGCCTGTGGTGCATATTCCTGAGTGTTAGTCCCAGAAAACTAAACCTATGGAAACTTTTATAATTTAGTTGTTGACCTTCACAGCTTGTTCAAAAGAGAAGGGCCAGTGACTCGCAATTATATTACAAACTTCAGACCATGTGAATTTCTTCAAAGATGATGGCTTAAGAAGTGTTTAATTCTTGGCTCTTTCTGATAAACTCAAAAGAGTGAAGTCCTCATCTTGTCATTCAGGGACTAACCCTCTAAATTTGTTTTCTTGAACATTTTTAAAACATCATTCCCATTGATCTAGTGTGCACCCTTTGTTCTCATTGGGCTGGGTTTTGGGACACACTTGCTCTCAGTCATGAAGTCATGAAGTGAGGTTATGCCAATTCATCTTCCTGGAAATCTCCTCTGGCAAATTCAGACTGACTTTTTTCTGAGAGCCAAAGGCATTAATTACATCCTATCTTGTATTATAATTCTTTAAATATTTCACTCATAAATGTGGAAGTTCTGCTTTTCTGAACAGATTATAACATTAATCAGTTTTATAATCATAGAATATTTTGTTGACCTTCACACCTTTTTCAAAAGAGAAAAATTATAGAATATTTTTCCTACAATGTGGATTCATATGTTTAATCACTTTCTCTGAAGCAACATCCTGAATATGTCAGAAAGTTAGAGGCAGAAGAGATTAGCAATTGAATAATACTTTTATATGCTATAAAACAACATTATTTCTGAAAATAATTCATCATACATATCTACCACATGTGGCATATTAAAGGCAAATTTCGCTTGTCAAAATACATCAGTGACTCCTTAACTAAAATGAAAAAAAATCACAACTACATTGTGAAATATCTTCTTGAACTGAAACATCTCTGTATTTGTGGATACTGAGCAGGGAATTCAGTGGTTCAAGATTAAAGGCAAAAGTTTCTAAGGCTGCTTTTATCCAGTTCCAAGATTGATGATGAGAAACTGTTTGTTGCTCATACCTCACTTTTCACGATGTTCATAGCTGGCTTTATATTTACTGTTTTTGAGATAGCTTACAGTATTAGCCACATTCTACCTGTTTGGGAGTGCCAAGTTATAAAAGTACAAAATGTACTCATAGCTTCCTTTGAACAAAATCCTAAGGTTATTCCCATTTCTGGAAATTCAGCTATCAGGTCAAACAACTGAGCTATGGTGAGCATCATTCATAAAATATAAAACATAAAATAATGATAAAAATCAAATAGATTGCATTTCTGGATCAACTGGCTGATTGCAACAGAATGACAATATGATGCCTTACATAAGCAGTAACTAAAAACTGTAGATCATCTATCATGGTGACATAATTTCCCACTGTACTCTCTTAATTTCACATTTTATATTGTATTTTGCAAAATTTCTGAGAAAAAGAAAAAGGAAACAAAGCTTTTGTTTAAGGATACATAAACCTCTATTTAAGTATTTATGTAGCGTGAACTTGTAGCTGTTGGGACATTTTCTTATTATGGCGTTTCTGTCCTACCAAGTTTTCCTGCAGTAACAACTGAATATTTATTATAGTCATAATAGTCTTCCAGGATATATTCAGGGTCCTTTCAAGCAAGAAGTTTGGACAATTAGAATAGTATCCTACACCCAACTTAACAAATGCTAGCAGGAAACCTATATTACACTCATAGTTAGAAAAAACAGCGTTAATCTCTCATTTTAACACTAATATGCTGAAAATTCAATTCACTAAATTCTAGTGTTTTTATTCTTACAATTCTCTATTAAGAAAGCAGCTTTGCCAGTTTCTTTTCTTTGTAGTAATTCCAACTTTTTACAGTAAATCTTTTTGAAGACATTTGGAGTTTTTTTTTTGTTTGTTTTTTGTTTTTTGGTTTTTAGAGGGAGTCTTGCTCTGTCACCCGTGCTGGAGTGCAGTGGCGTGATCTCGGCTCACAGCAACCTCTGTCTCCCCAGCCTAAGTAATTCTCCTGCATCAGCCTCCCGAGTAACTGAGATTACAGGCGCATGCCACCATGCCCCGCTAATTTTTGTATTTTTAGTAGAGGCAGGGTTTGGCCATGTTGGAATGCTGGTCTCGAACTGCTGACCTCAAATGATCCACTCACCTCGGCCTCCCAAAGTGCTGGGATTACAGGCGTGAGCCACTGCGCCCAGCCAATGGAACCATTTTCTTTAAAAAGTTCTCATTTCTCCTAGGCTGGGCACGGTGGCTCACGCCTGTAATCCCAGCACTTTGGGTGGCCGAGGTGGGCGGATCACCTCAGGTCAGGAGTTCGAGACCAGCCTGGCCAACATGGTGAAACCCCATCTCTACTAAAAATACAAAAATTAGCCAGGTGTGGTGGCGGGCGCCTGTAATCCCAGTGACTCCAAAGGCTGAGGCAGTAGAATCACTTGCACCTGGGAGGTGGAGGCTGCAGAGAGCTGAGATCTCACCACTGCACTCCAGCCTGGAGTTTTTTTTTTTGAGACAGAGTATCAAAAAAAAAAAAAATTCTCCTTTTTGATATGATCACATGTTGAATTTATTTTGTTTAATGTTTTTATAATTGAATTAATAAAGTGCCGAGTAAAATGCTATACATCAATAAGTATTATCCAAATGAAAATAAACTGAAATTAAGTAAGACTAGTTTCAAATGCAGTCTTTCTTGAAAGAGTGAGTTTGGCCATCCTAAATTACAGTTTTCAAGATTGATCTACTTTCTTTCTGAGGCCACCATACTTTTGGTACCAGAATTAAAGTGTCTAAATCAAAAACACACTACATGGCTTCGCTTTGACTTAAAAACAAAATGCACAAACAATAAATTATAAGTCTGATTAACTGTATGGGTATTTTGTTCAATTGATTTAACTGCATTTTTTCCCCCTAGGATATAAATCATGTGATACAGCAAACTCAAAGATGTGGGACTCAAATGACACTTGTGAAAAACTGATACCCTGTTTGCCTTTAAAGTTATATTAATTACCACACTTTAGTAAAGCGTTTACTATTTAGAACTCTTTCTTCCTTCCTAGTTGGCCACCTGTACACTCCATTCCTCAGCCATAAAAGTAAATACTGTATATCTAAAACTGGTGCTGGTTTTGATAAGCCATAGTGATGACATCAGCCTGAGTTCCAACTCCTGGAATAAAGAACTGTGACCATACAGCGACTTGTGGGCAGTTAGGTCTCAGCATAACACTCCTTGTCCCCTCATGTCACTGATTGGAGCCAAGGTTTGTGCTCCAATCTACTAAACCAGGTTAAAGAAATTACATTTCTATTTTCAAATGCAAGGGATTTAAAAGTATACATGGCGCACAAAAAACTCAACGTACTTAATGCCTAATGCCACTGAACTGTACACATAATAATGGTTAAAATACTGAATTGTATGTAATATATTTTACCATAATTAGGAAAGAAAAAAAACTGCGTTCACGTGTTTCAAAGGTTTTCCACAACTGTATAATACATATAGTTGGTTATACCTTTGTAACAGTGACCATATCGCTCTTTCTGCAACATCTATTAACCCAGACACCCCAGGGCCTAAGTAAGCATCCATTCTTCACGAATTAGTAAACAGCACTTACACACGGATATTTCTAGCTAAAAGTAACACAGACAAAAAAACCTCAAAAATATCATGTAAGGGCAGGTGTTAGGCAAAGAGCCTCTGCAAACATCCCTTGCTCCTCTGCATTGCTCTGGTGTGAGGAGCTAGGACATGGAGAAACCTCTACCTCCTATCTCAGGATTAGCGAACCCTGCTTGAGTGCTACAAGGGTAAGTAAATGCTGGCCTGAAGAAGCTGCTGAGCTTCCGGATCCCACTGACTGTCGTTCGGGCACTTCCTAGCGGGTCAAGCACCATGGCGAAGGGCTGAGGAGGCAACTCGTATCTTTCATTCTCCTGCCTCATCAAGAATGAACCTTGAAGGCACCCATAGGTCGCGCAGTGTTTCAGAAGCTGCAGGAGGGCTGTGACTGTATGGGGTTGCAGACTAAAAATCTTATTAACGTGAAAGAGGAATTTGAAATTAAAAAAAAAAAACCCACAATATCAGGCTGCAGTTATCATAGCAATTCTGCTTTTAATGCACTCAGGACAAACTTCTAGCTCTGCATATATGTCATTTCAATGACACATCCTGTCTCCTCCCCGACTAGAATGTGAGCAGCCCTGTGATCTCTATGTGCTCATAAACAGTGCCTAATGCGAATCCTGGCTCTTGGAAGGCGCTCAGCTAGTAAGTGAGGAGCTCAGCTCTGAAGCTGTAACCAAGACCGCGCGGGCAGGAGGAAAGGACACTTCAGCGCTCTGCGGTTGCAAACACACCCCTGCAGGTGCTGCCACTTAGCAAAGTCTTAGGTTCCCGCTTACTCGCACACGCATCCTGACTTCCCCCAACCCTGGAACTACCTACCAGTAGCGGAGACCAGCAGACCGACAGCACGCACATGATCCCCATGAGCTGAATGGCCGTCTCGGTCGTGATGCGGCCCCACTGGGCACTGGACTGAGATGCCGTGGCCTTGGCCCGGCAGCGGGACACCAGGGCCTTAATGGTGGCCAGGTTGCAGGAAAAGGTGACTGTCAGCGCCAAGAGCCCCAGGAAGGCAAAGGCAGAGGCGAAGAAAAGGTTGCCCCAGTTATGCGAAGAGCTAGTCCCGTTGCCCCCTCGCCCGGTGCTGATGAAGCACCACGTCCCGGGCCACTGGACGGTGTACTGGCCCACGCCCAGCACCGGCAGCAGGGCGAAGGCGAGCACGGCCAGCCACACGCCGAGCAGCACAGCGCGGGTGGCACGCGTCTTCATGTGGCTCGCATACCAGTGCGGCGCCCTGATGGCCAGCGCCCGCTCGACGGCCATGGCGCTGGCGATGAACAACGAGGAGAGCCCGAAAACAGTCATGGTCAGCCCGAAAAAGGTGCAGAGCCGCCCCGACGGGTCGATGTGCTCCCAACGCTGCTTGGACAGGTACACGACGATGACGACCGGGGTGGTGAGAAGCTGCCCGACCAGGTCGGTGAGCGCCAGCCAGCCGATGCACAGCAGGAAGGACTTCTTGCGCTTGCTCTCCCGGCGCCGGTAGCTGCGCGACACGAGCAGCATGGCCAGTGCGTTGCCCACGAAACCAGTGAGCAGCATGGTGATCGGGAAGGCCACGGACACCGATCCGCAATCCTCGCCAGACCCTGGAGGGCGCGTGAGGTTGCCCCGCGCCTCGGCGGAACGCTCGGGCGCCCACATGCCTGTGTAGGAGTGGTTGAGGCGGGTGCAGAAGGGGGCATCCCCTCCGTAGCCCCGGGTCTCCTTCATGTTGGCTTCGAGGTGAGGAGGGGATGGCGTCCAGAGAGCCGCAGCGGGAGGGGGCAGACGCGGCGCGGGCGGCGGCGGAGGTCGGCGTCTACCGCGGCTGGGGCTGGGCTGCCCCCCATGGTGCGGGGCGCAGCCGCCGCCCTACTCCGCTGCTGGGACCGCGGCCGCGGCGGCGCCAGGGCTCACTGGCCCGGGAGGGAGCCACGCCTTCCTCTCTGGGAAACCTCTGGTGGCGAGGCGCGCGGAGGTGCCGAGTCCCCTTTATAAGGCCGAGGGGGCGGGGCGCCCGTGGGTGTGGACAGAACCGAGGTGGGAGGAGGGTGCAAAGCAACTGAGCGCCTCTCTTGGCTGTTGCCTATCCTGATCGCCTGGGTTGGGAAGTCCCAGACGGGCTCCTCTGAAACGCCCTGCTCCTGGCCGGACCGGGAGCCCACTGGGGGCCTCCTCCAGTTCTCCGCTAAAGTGTCGGTGGACCGCAAGCAGCTAATAAGTAGCACTGGACTTGCGGACCCCAGGCAAACTGCCGAGGCGCACCTGAGCGCTCGTCCTCCTGCTTCTTCAACCACAAACGCTCCTACAGGGACGGGATCCTTCTCCTGAAGTCCTTTAGTAACTCTGGTAAAGTGAAAATCGCCTGTCCTTAAGCAGTCCACACAAGCCTTTGCATAGCTGATCGTTAACTTTTTTCCTTTCTGCTTTGTGACTCTAGAGTGATTATAAAAAGGCCAAGGTGTCCTGTCCCCTGGGGTGCCGCTGAAAACTATAAAATTACTAGACAGTGCCTGTAGACTTAAGGGAATAGACACAGGGAAACAAATACATCGGATGGTTGAATTCCAAGACCAAGAAATCCCAACTACTACCCCTCGCCTAATCCTGCCCGTTCCCCTCCCCACCACCCAACAAAAAGGTCAGCTATGGCAAAAGTGGCTACAGGAAGGTGGCATCAATTTGCATATCTGAGGTAGTGAAATCAACTGCTCCCAGCCTATGGGAGTGAGAGGGGAGCAGAAGAGAAAGGTATTCCTTACAAAGCCTCCAACCATCCTTCTTATCTTCATACAATAAGAACTAGAAAAGGTATTTAGATGTTATGAAGGCCTTAATCTATATGGAAACTTTGCCTTTGAAATAATAAACATTGAATGAAAATAGGCATACTTGCTTGCCTCGTAACATCTTTCAGTAAGCCAATATTTTATGTACTTCTCACAAGCATTTTCTCATTTTATCACAGAAATCCTCCAAGGTACTATTGCTATTATTATTTCCCTTAAAGGTGGGGTAACTGAGGCCCCATGAAGTTAAAGAATGTTCCTGAAGTCTCTCAGCAATTCTCAAGTCCCATCTTATTTGAAGCATGTATTCCTGACATGGGTCCCATAACTGCTCTCAGCAGATGAATATTAACGGTGAGATCATCTTCCCCTAATCTTGGGAAAGTCTTGTGTTTTTTGCTTTTTGCCTTTTTACACTGTCTAAGAGACGAAAAGATTTTTAAAAATAATTGCAAAGTTCATTTTTCCTCATATTTAAGAAATTAGACTTAATCATATAGCACTCTAAAGACCATTATTTTGATTGACACAGATCGACTTTCAGAACAAGCCCAATCAGTTTTGCCTTTCCTAGCTTAGCTGATGTTCTGTATGGGTGTTCTTAACTTTTAAATTACTGTTAAGAGGTAAGAATGGGATATGTCCCTCTGCATGCTTTCTTTATGTGCTGTTGTCTTGATTCTGTATGAGAGTTTGAAAAAATATCACTATAACATTATATGTTTTTTAAAGAAGGAAAAGCAAGAATGCAACTTAAACTCCATTTTAATAAGATGCATTAATCACAACATGAATTTCATTTTGTGTTTTGCTGTCATTTAAAAATGTTTTGCACTTTTGCGTTTTACTGACTAAAATGTCACGTTTACAATGGGAACAACAGCTAGGAAGGGTGAAATGGTTTGATTCTAAAATCTTCCGTAAACTTTTGTCTTATTATTTTGAATTAATCTCCAACCTGTATTTGGGATAGTATTTTTCTAGCCTAATATCATTTGAAAATAAAATAATATTTGAGGTTATTCTTAGACAAAGCTTTATCCAAAGCATTTGGATGAAAGTGGCTATCAAGTTTATACCATCTACAGTTAGTAAAATTCTAGTGTAATTCAATATTTAAAATTTAAGACCATATCACCATTCACACAGCAAAGGAAGCAAGGCTTATCTTTTTCCAGTTACATCAAAAACTATTCTCATTTTTATTCACAAATATTTGACTTCTTTGAAACTTTTACTTCTCCCACTGAAGTGCTTGCTGTAGCCAATTGGACTTGATAAGCATGGTAAGCGTCGGGGCATGTATTAGTAAAGAATTGTTAGCCTCTCACTAACCTCTATGCCAATGAACAAAATGTGTTGCATTTCAGATAATTTGGGTAACATTTCTCTTCTTTCAGCATTTTGCTTCATCCTATATTGTCTGCCTTTGGCTATTCACCTTGTAAACCAGTGACTGTGAGGTTTTGTGGAGTAACAGTGTGAAGCTGGCAGTTGGATTCTGGTTGGTACTTTCTGGTCAGTTACTACGGATATAGTGTGAATTGTGTTGGTCTGAAACAACACCACCCTCTAGTGACCAAAAGGCTAATAACATGCTTTATGCTGTTTTAAAGAGAATTTCCATAGGGCCAATGGATGCTTTGCTTAGGGAATCTCTGATTTCTTTCCTAGAGATCTACTTATCAGTACATAATTGTGGTCACTTTGTTTTCCTTTGAGGTTATAAATTGGCAACTTTGTTTAACAGTCAATAAACCAGTAGAGGATTAAACTGAAAGACCAGATATTCATTTTTTTAAAATTTAAAGTATATATTCACCTATTATGTTTTCAATGAAATTCTAACCTGGACATGTTTTAAATTCACAGATTACTTAATTGTACCCTACAGCTTAAAATGTATAATGTATGTCAATATTTAGCTAGTGATGATGAATTTATTTTGCTATTTACTTCTATTAAACATCTATTTAAAAATCTTAAATATGGATACAAAATAAGATTAATAATGAGTCACATGATCAGCCCTTGATTGCCTCACTATGGATGGAAAATATCTGAAAGTCTTTCTTCATGGAGCCAACCAGTAATTTTAGTTTATATTTTAGTCATTCATTCATTCAATAACCATTCATTGAGCACCCAATCTATGTCAGACACTGTTTCAGTCATTAGGGATACAAAAGCAATACATAACAGTGCCTATATTCATGGGGTTTATATTTTAGTGCAAAATTACTGATTCTAAGTGCCAAATAACAGAAGAAACACTGATCCCATGGCTTTTGTCTTCTCAGAATGATTGTCATGGAAGTACAGTGCAATGTAGACTTAACATTTAAACATCAATCAATGTAATTACTGTATCGAAATAAAGGCAATGCCTAGAAGTCTTTGCTAGATCAAAGAGTCCCTTGCTATGAATGCCTTTTCTCCTGTCTTTTCTTCCTATTCTTTACATGCCTGTTTTTTTTTTAATTGAAAACTGGACATTGTAATATATTGTAATGACTCTAGAGTCTACCGGGTTTTTTTCCCTGAGTATTATCTATTTTATGTTTGTTTGTTCTGTTTGACAGTTAACTTGTCCGGATTCAAACTGCCAATATTGCCTCCCATGGGGCATGCTGCTCTTGGTATCTCTGCTTCATTCTCATGGTTTTCCATGCTCTTTTAGCTTGGCTTCCTAGAGATTGATTTCCCTATGCCTGTGTAATTTGCTGGTCAGTTAGCAATGGAGATCACCTTCTGTGTGGGTTCCTTGATTCTAGGGATTCTCCTCCTATTTGCAGCTACTCTGCCAGCTTAGGGCTATTCCCTGACATTTAAAGTTTCTGAAGCTTCAGCTTTCTCCCACCCAAAGTACACACAGCACAGGGAGGAATACATCCCCTTAAGTAAAGCATCAAAGTAATCAAAGTAGATGTATTCTTGAATAATGGTTTTTGTTTTTTGTTTTTTGTTTTTTTAGACGGAGTCTCACTCTGTCATCCAGGTTGGATGCAGTGGTGCAATCTTGGCTCACTGCAAGCGCCGCTTCCCAGATTCTCGCCATTCTCCTGCCTCAGCCTCCCAAGTAGCTGGGACTACAGGCGCCCACCACCACGCCTGGCTAATTTTTTGTATTTTTAGTAGAGACAGGGTTTCACCATGTTAGCCAGGATGGTCTCGATTTCCTAACCTCATGATCCTCCCACTTTGACCTCCCAAAGTGCTGGGACTAGATTTCTATCTGGTCTTTGCTTGCTTTTTCCTCAGGCTTCATGTGGTCTCCTTCACTCATGCAGAGTTTGTTGTGAGACATGAATTTGGGTAGTTCTATCTCATTTCTTCTCTGGTTCTCATTACCAAGATTTCCTACTTAAATTTGCAGTGGCTTTTCAAGCCTTAACTCCAGTCTCTGGAACTTTTTGCCAGTAAGGCTATGATTTTTTTTTTTCTACCAGTATTTCCCATAGCCATAGTCATGAAGAATGGGCAGGATCCTCGATCCCAAAAACCAGTAAGTCATAATTTTTACTCCTTTCATTTGCAGGTCTTTTTTTCTCTTCTATGATTTCTGTATGCTTTTGAATGCCTTCCAATGCAATAGTTTAATAAAATTCAAATACCTGTTTTTACAAATTTAACTATATTTTACTATTGTTATATGCAGGGCAGCGCGATACTGGCATAAAGATAGGCATGCTATGGTTTGAATGTGTCTTCTCCAAAATTCGTGTTGAAACTTAATGGCTACTATGATGGTATTAAGAGGTGACGCCTTTAAGAGGTGGTTGGGCTATGAGGACATCTCTTGAGGGAATGGGATTAGCTGCTCTTACAAAAGGGCTGACAGAGGGAGTTTGGTCCCTTTCTTGTCATCCTGACATGTGAGGACAGGGCAAGAAGGCCTTCACCAGAGACCAGATGATGGCGCCTTGCTTTTGAACATCCCCAACATCCAAAACATTGAGAAATAAATTTATATTCTTTATAAATTACCCAGTTGTAGTACTGTTATAGTAGCACAAAACAAACTAAGACACTGATCTATAGATCAATGAGAGTATTATAGAGAGCATCATATATACACATATAGAGATATAGATATGTGTACACATATGCAGACATTCAACAGATTTTTGTCAAAAGTGTTAAGGTGATTCAAGAGAACAGTCTTTTTAACAAGTGGTGCTGGAAAAACTAGATAGCTGTATGGATATAAAAATGAACATAGACCTTACACCACAAAACAAAATAGATAATAGACTTAAATGTACCTGTTAAAACTATAAACCTCTGAGATTAAAAGAGGATTTTTCCTTGTGACATCTTTTTTCCTCTATCATTACTGCAAGTACTCCTACAGCTTTGTTGTTGCTGTTGTTGTATTGAACAACGTGTGATTATCTCTTTTAGTTAGTAGGCACAGAAATTCTATTTTGTTTGTTCGTTTTAAAGAGACAGTCTCACTCTGTCACCCACGCTAATGTGGCCTAACAGTGATGGACGGAGTGGGGAAACCCAACAAGGTTGCTTTGTACAATTCCCCTTCCCCTGGGTATGGGGCAGGACCCCTCGGGAATGAGGGGTTTTCCAGGGAGAAGGGACAGAGTGACCTTGCTAGGTTTTATGGCTATGTTTGGGAGAGAGGAGTTCTAGTTTCTATGACCTGCCTTGGGGAAAACAAATTCTGGTTTCTGTGACTCACTTTGTGGGAGAAAAGGGCACAGGAACCAGGAGGGAAGGACAAAGACTAGGCTTCTGAGATCTTCCAGTCTCCTCTGGGTCAGAGTAGTCCACATGCCAAAGGGGCCATACTTTGGGGTTTAATGAGCCCTGACAGCAGGTCCTTGCAGATTTCACAGGCAACCTGTGATCTAAGTAATTGGCTTTCAGTCCCCCAATTTCAGAGGACTTTAGCAAAGCCTGGTTGAAATGGCCAAGTGTTAGAAGAATCTCTTCAAAGTTGAAATTCATCAAGTTCTTCAGCTGAGGGTGGAAGAATCCCAGATGTAAGGTTAGCAAGAGTTAGGACTTCTGGAGTCTTCCCCGCATGCCCTGGCTCTTGAGTATCAACAGGCCAGAAGCTCACAGTATCTGATCCTCCTGTGGCTCAGCAGGGATGCTTTAGAGCAGCATGTTTGGAATGAAACTGGCACACTTAATCAAGCCTCAAGGGCCGTTTGAAGTCATGCGTGGCCCACACTGGCCTCATGGGAACACAGGTGCTCCATGATCCAATAGGTTCAGGACTAGGTGGGGGGAAACTCCAACCCTGAAAACATCCCCCTGCTGTCTAGACCAGCCTGCCCCATGGCCAAGGGCAGTGAGAACCCCGGCCACCCCTTGGGTTGCACCCCTGCCAGTGCTAGAATTTTGCCCATCCTGGGCAGAAAAGCTCCGCATTTGGCTAAGGACATAACTGGAAAGAAATGCCCACGTTTTTCACTGTGGGGCATGAAAATACAGGGAGGCGGGAGCCTGATGTGTCTGCGGCCACCCAGCTGGAGGCGGATGGGCTGCGCTTCTCAAATTGCTTTGAGGAACGTTCTTTTAGTGGGGAGGGAGTGCCTTTCCTGAAGAAGTCCTTGGGATGGACATGCTGATCCTGAATGAGTCTTAAGAAGTACAGGTTTCCCAAGACCCGGAGAAGACAGCAAGCCTGTGTTCCCAGCCAGCGCTAGTGGCAGCTGGGTTCCGGGCAGGTGGAGCCGACGTGGTCTGGAGCCCGCAGCCACACTCTGGCACCTCCTCAGGCGGTTTTCAAGGGTGGGTTCCAGCCAGGCAAGTCCTACGCACTCCTGCCTAGGTGGCATGGCCACGGGAAGGACAGCCTCAGGAGGTGGATGGACAAGGACCCTCCTTGCCTGCTCCCTACAGGCTGTGTGCTGCAGGCCACTTTCAATGACCTACGTTCCCAAAACCATCAGGTCCCAACTTTGCTGGCACACGGTGTCAACTGGGGTGTCCCGCGGGGTGGGTGAGGGGTGCCAGGGACTCCTCTGGCCTTGTCACCCAGACCCCCACCCCTGTCCTTAGGGTCCCTGCACTCAGCGGCTGTTCTGGGGCCAGGCACTCTGGACCCCACGTGGTGCACATGCCGGAGCCCAATTCACTCGAGTCTGCGGGAACTGATGCTGCTGAAGACACCACTGTTCTCACAAGCATCTCTGCTTGTGGATTCTTCTCAGCGCCAATGTAGCACCTGCTATGATTTTTTTTTCTTTTCTGTTTTAGAGATGGGGGTCTTGCTCTGTTACAGCCCAGGCTGGAGTGCAGTGGCACAATAACGGCTCACTTGACCGCTCGGGTTTGAGCCATCCTCCCATTTCAGCCTCCTGAGTAGCTAGGTCCACAGGCACGGCGCCACCACGGCTGGCCTGAATTTTCTTTAATGGTTTGGAGTTCCCATCAAACTAAACGCTAATCAAAGGATAGCATTATACAGTATGTGAAATTATAACACTAATACATGTGAGATAGGGCTGGCTGCTGTGAGAAAATCTGGCCAGTCTGGGAAGCATTAATAGGACTCACCTTGTTTTCCTTTCTCAGGTACTTCTCCACAGCCTTACATTCAATGTACTGAAAAATGCTGCTTGATACATTTTGTCTAGTTCGTTACAGGTTGAAGGGTAAATCTTGGCCTGAAGCAGAAGTCCTCTGCTCTTTTTTTCTCTGAATTACGTTTGATCTGCCAGTATTTTCCTGTATTCTTGAAAGTTTAATTGACTTAATTTTCTCTAATGTAGGCTTTCAAAGTCACACAACTCCAAGCACTGCTTTAGCTCAATCTCACAGGTGTTGACAAATTGTATTTTCTTTTTTCTTTCTTTTTTTATTTTTTGAGGCAGAGTCTCGCTCTGTCACAGAGGCTGGAGTGCAATGGTGCGACCTCGGCTCACTGAAATCTCCGCCTCCCAGGTTCAAGGGATTCTCTTGCCTCAGCCTCCCGAGTAGCTGGGACTACAGCGGGTGCCACCACGCCTGGCTTTTTTGTATTTTTAGTAGAGACGGGGTTTCACCATGTTAGCCACGATGGTCTTCATCTCCTGACCTCGTGATCCATCCGCCTCGCCTCTCAAAGTGCAGGGATTACAGGCGTGAGCCACAGCACCTGGCCTGATAAATTGTATTTTCATTCAAAAAAAATCCCACTATTTGCTGACCCATGGGGATGTTTAATTCCAAACTTTTACTTTCCCCATTCTCTTATTTCCAAACTGAAAATACACATTACAAATACACAATTGGCTTTGTCAATTTATCTTAACCCTGTCTGATACTCTGGATTAATTGGTGTATAATCCACCTCTAGGTACGAGAGTTTAACTGGCTTGCTGTTTTGTCATTCTTTACCTCTTAAAAAACTAATTTGTATTAATCATTTTCATTACTCCCTTTTTCCCCACTACTTGTTATACCTTTATTATTCTTAGTGGTTATGGAGATTAAAATATGGTTCCATAATTTATTAGAGTCTACTTAAATAGTACTTTTACCATTTACTGAGGAATGAATCTCACAACAGCTCAAATTACCTACTTCCACTTTTGAATTTCCACATTTTAAACTTCTTAAAACACTATTGGTCTGTCATGTAGTTACCCTAAAATTTACTGTTTTGATCATATAAATTTGTAATAACTTTAATTTGCTTAAGTAAGACTTCTTACCATTCCCTTCCCATCCAGTAGGGTTCTTTCTGATCTACTCTCCAAGCAGTGGCCAATTTGTATTAAAACTAGGTCACTTCAAACTGTTTACTATTTTCCAACTGTTCTTCGCATACCATGTAAATTCCCTTCTATGGCTTACAAGGTTTGTATGACAGGTCCTCTAACTCTACAACTCTGTCTTAGACCATTTTTTTCCCAAGCCATTTACTGGCTTCTCATCATATCCAGGAGCAGACTTAGCCCCGCGGCACTTAACTCTTAAAAATTCAATTACCAAGTACAATTTGCCTGACCCCAAGGTCTTATACTTACTGTCCTAAGAGTAGTTTTATACACCAACCCCTTTTATATCCTTCACAGTAGCAATCGGAATTGTTCTCCTTGCTTCAATCAAGGTATCTCACATTAGTTCACTACCTAGCATGCAGTAACGTAATTCATTAGTATGTTTAAATGTTCATACTGTGAATATTCTAATTTTTCAGATACTCTCAAATTACCCTCTAAAAGGCCCGTGCTAACTTATCCTCTAATTAAAAAAATTAAGGATTTTACAAAAATAGATCATACTGATTCAAATAGCCCCAGCAAATATAATCAAAAGGGCACTAAGCAATGATACCAGAATGCAGTGGTGCTTAAAATGCATGTTCAATGTTTAATATTGTGTTAAATATGTCTTTGGAGTCCTTGAATAAGACTTTCTTTTGCATCTACATTAACAGATGAATAGTCTCCAAATGTAGAGAAAACATAGTGTAGGTTTGCTAATTTCCAATGGCTTCACCAAAATTACAGGTTAAACATTTTGTGTCTCTCTTATCAGTCATCAGTGCTTCAAAATGTAGTTTTTCACGGTCAGGTACCTGCCTTAGACTTTATGATACGCAATACTTTATGGGAGGCCTGAATTTAAACACATTTTCATTATCACTAATATGAGGAAAAAACACAAAACATTATTTTTATTATTCTTTCTTCCTTCTTAGCGCTCTTCTATCCTAAGATTTTAGTGCCACAGGTACTATGGGTGCAGCCTGAGAATACTGAGGTAGTTTCTTCTGGTAGAATTAACTACATTCTCCTTAACCTTTCCCTTTTTGTGATTCTAAGGAATCAATAATAAGGAACAGGAGACATAATTGTGAGTGTGATATAGGGCAACACAATCTTGTGTCACAGTTGCTGATACCACATTAAAATTCTTAGGCTCTAATACATTATTCAAATTATAAGAATACAGATAATTTGTTTTCCCTGATCAGAATTCTGATACATGGAAATAATTGCTGAAAAAGCAACATTTTTGACAGGTTCACAGTCAACAGCTAGATTAGAGGTAACAGTGTCACTAAGAGTTAATACGAGGATAGACCATAATTAACTGGATTTGCTTCATCCAAACTGAACACTTCCATTTTAGTTTTGACTTTTAGGTGTTTTCACAGAAATAGCTCATTTACAGTTAGTGTTATGTATATAAGCCAAAATAAATGTCCAAACAATTTATCAGTAAAAATCTACTGGTCTAGTTATCAAGCAATAATGTATTTTATATTTTCTTGTTTGAAAGCTTTTTAACTATACTTATAAAATTCGGTTCTACCTAGTACATGATATGCCTGTTGGTAGTATTTTAACCTAACAAAACATTTTGAACTCTATCATCTGCTCCTCCAAGTTAGGTAAATTACTTTTTGATTTGGTGCTTATTTTGCCAATGATGCACCCCAATGCACTTACTTCAGGATCATACATTTATAGGGAACTCAATTTACCAATCCATAGTGAAGTTCCTTAGGTTAATATTTTTGCAGAGGATCACACAGCATGTTAGGAAGAAAGCCAATAGTTGACCCCAAGTCTTATTTCCAGCATAGTAATTTTTTGTGCTTCTGTCCTTGGTGATATACAAATAATCTAATTTCAAAATGTATGCCAGTGAGGCTGCTCTTTCTCAACCTATCTTAGTTGTGTGTAATAAAATATAAGTTGGCATACTTTAAGTAGAAAATTGAGGACAATAAGGTTTATTTACATGTTCTACCCTCTATTGAAGGATGGCTGGACAGATAACTTCAAAGTTTTTTCAGCTTATGAAGAAATGGCCTTCTTGGACTTAAGAAACAGAAAAAAGCTGGGCATGGTGGTTCACGCCTATAATCCCCGCACTTTGGGAGGCTGGAGGAGGATCACTTAAGGTTAGGAGTTTAAGACCAGCCTGGCCAACATAGTGAGACCCTGTCTCTAAAATAAATATTTAAAAAGAAAAAAGAAAAGTTTCTCCTACAATGGTCTTACAAAGCTTTAATTTCACAATAAAAACTCCTTTCACAATCAAAGAATGCTTTCCAGCGAAGAACATTTATTCTATCAGTAATGAGGAAAAAATACAACTGATCAAAACCTCTTTGAGAAAGGTAACAGATATTAATTGACCCTCATCAAACATTTGAGTGCTTGCTATGACGACAAACACTATGCTAAGGGAGAGGGATACTGGGGAAGAAGAAACTTTTAGGAGTTTCACCCAATTCCCATTGAAAGGGAAGAGGCATCAGGGATGGCATCCTAGTGTTCTGAATTGAGTCATGAAAGCTAAATGAAAAAAGAAATGGTAGTGGGGTATGTGTAGGGTATCCCAGGTATAAGAAACTTGTACTAAGATGAAAGCCTATTAGTAGTTCAGCATAGTTAACTTAGCTAGTGTATAGGTTCTGTGCACCTAAGTAGGTTAGAATTGGGAGGTGAGGGTAGTGTGAGTCCTGGAAAAAACCCCTGAACTTTTTACTATATGCATAAGGATTGTAGTTTAATTCTGAAAGCCATGAAAAGGCACTGAAAGGGTTTAAACAAAGAAATAACATGAAATGAAATGCTCGTTAGTTAAGAGCATTCTAGCATCAGTGATGAAGTGATCAATGCTTGGTGAAAAAAATTCATTTAGCAAATATTACTGAAATCCTACTAAATGCCAAATGACCATTTAGGAAGAAACTACAATATCCTAGCCCACAAATCAAAGCAGTGGTAGTGTTCACAAAAAGGAAATCTAAGAGGATTATCAAGTACTGATAATGATGTTTATCAATATGAAATACAACATGAGATACAGGTTTGGTGAATAGAGGATTTAGGAAGAATTTAAATACACTAAAATTGGCTGTCTGACATGTGAAGGGAGATACAGGCCAGGCGTAGTGGCTCACACCTATAATCCTAGCACTTTGGGAGGCCAAGACAGGAAGACTGCTTGAGTCCAGGAATTCGAGACCAGCCTGTGCAACACCGCAAGACCCATCGTGACAAAAAGAAAAAAAATAAAGGGAGATACACAGGAGGCAGCTAGATACATGGATCTGGTGCTCTAGAAAGAGTAAGTGGGAAATAGGCATCTGAGAATATATACACACACATGCATATATATATATGTATTATATATAATGTATATATAAACATATATGTATAAACAAATATATGTATATATAAACATATATACACATATCTATGTGCATGTGTGTGTATATATGAGAAATATCTGTAAACATGGAGAAGGGATAAAAACTGCCAATATTTGCTGCATACATATATGCTACATTATTTATAATAATTCCCACAAGGTAGAAACGGTCATTTTCATTTTATAGGTGTTAACAACTTAGGCATAAAGAATGTCTCGAGTCACTCAGTTACCATTAACTAAATTGAAGTCAGTGGAAGAACCAGATAGTAACCAAATATCAGTCACAACTCTACCACTGCATCACACCCATTAAAGTAAACTTTAGTTCCTATTACTTTTAGGTGGGAGGTACTTAGCCTTTGTGATAACCTCACCAATAACAGGTCACAGATGTTTCATTTTAGGGTAGGTGCAAAATCCCACTGTTCTGTGTTCAACACTTAAGCTATTCAAATTATCAATATTCTGTAGTCAGTATTCACTGTGGTCCAGTTTAATTCCAACAGCATATTACGAAGTTCCCTGTCCTTCTCCGAGGTTTCCCACAGCCATGGTATTTTTAGTTCCCTAAAAACATCAAATCTTCAGTGTTGCAAAGAGAATAACCTTAGCTTGCCTTATTCATCTATAAATTTATCCTTCAAGACTGCAAGTCAACTCATTAAGAGTTTGCCTCTTTATTCGGGCAAAACTGTTCCTATTTTATTGGAGGCTTTATCTCTAACCTGAAGAACAACAGGCCCTCTATATTCATGAGTTCTGTATCCAGCATCCATGGATTCAACAACTGCAAATTAAAAATATTCAGGGGAAAAGAAAACCCTACAAAGTCCCAAAGACAATACTTGAATTTGCCACATGGTGTTATGCTGAATCTACATGAAGTAATGTATGGCACTGTATTAGGGTTACTCTAGAGATGATTTAAAGTATATGAGAGGATATACATAGGTTACATGCAAATACCATGCTGTTTTACATAAGGAACGCGAGCACCCTTGAAATTTTGTTATCTGTGGGTGATCCTGGAACCAATTCCCCACAGACACTTAAGTACAACTGTATTTTATAAGAGCTTTTCTCGCACTAAATTGAGGTTAAGGGGAGGAGTTGTCCTATGCATTTTTAGCTTCAAATTTAGGTATTTTTCTTTGAAAAAAATTGTGTAGCTTTCCTCAAAATCTTTTTAGATACATTTTAATCTGCATTGAAGTATTTCAAATTTACCAAGTTAATGTTAACATTTTTCTTATCCCAGCACCTTTTATTTTGCTAAACAAATATTTAAGAACTATTACTACATGTTTATTATTTATATCTGTGTGTAATGTTACAACACCCTTATTCAAGCAGCCAGGTAGTTCGATGTGGCTGAGGGAAAAAAAAAAAACCATTAAATGTTTACTGCTCACTCTCAATGACTACAAATTTGGCTGTAATGCAATCTGGACCCATCCCTCCTCATACTGTAATTAACTGTGGAGGCTCTCATTTAATATTGAAGGCACCCCCCACCGCCTTGTCATGGCTCTAGACCCCATGTTTTCTCCTATTTGATACCTCTCCATAAATTCTTCCCTCCCTCTCTCCATCTACTTTCCCCTCTAACAGAGAATAAAGGCTTGTCAAAGGTCACAAAAGCCAATATGAAAAATAAGTAACAAGTATAAAATAAATATAACTGAGTATATATATAAAAGAAATGGAGACAAATCTTTCTTATAGAAAAATTCCAAATACTGTGTAGATACCTAACCCCAAAAGGATATGGAACTTAATTCCCCCGTCTTATCATGATGATGGACTACACTTAGTATAACCTGATTTGAAAGAGTAACAGTAGGTAAAAGGAGAAACAGTAACTGCAATGGTGAATCAGGGCAAACCCTACCTTAACCAAATGACGAATGTTAACATTCCCAGTGAAGTCACAGGGTTATGATGTACCCTGCACAGGAAGTGACAAGACACTTTTCCTCTGTGTAGGAAGTGACAAGAAAGACACTTTTCCTCTGTGGTATTCTCTGCAAAACCCCATAATCCCAGTCTAATCGTGAGAAAAACCAGTCAAATACAGAATGCAGCGGTGGATATTCTAGAGGATACCTGGCTAGTACTCTCTTAAGATTGTCAAAATCATCAAAAATGATGAAAGAATGAAAAACTGTCATAGAGGAGAATAGAGCAGGAAGGTATTAGTAGTACAAGATGGTACTCTAGATTATGGAATATCTTAAGGGGAAAAATGATAACATTCAAGTAAAATCTGTAATGTAATTAATAGTAACATACCAACGTTGGTTTTGGTTTTGAGAAATATACACACATGGCAATTTAAGATGCTAATGACTGTAGAAACTTAGTGGGGATATATGAGAACTGTCTGCACAATCTTTGCAACTTTTCTTTAAATCTAAAGTTATCCAAAATAGTGTTTGTCTAACCTCCCTGACTATAATTGGCTGAAATTATATATTCTCTACCAAATTACCAGACTAAAAAATATCTATCGGGCTTAACAATTTCACATTTATTTTCTCAAAGAGTTTTGGCTTTTATTACACATAATACTGAAATTTCCCATCACGTTTGGGGGTGAATCCCTACTTTGCTATTCCTGTGGCTTCCTTGGGCAAGTTTTTAATTTCCCCGTGCTTTAACCCTCCTTTTCGCAAAACACAAGATATGCAAGAGTATATACTCTCACAAGATCATAGGGAGAATTAGATAATGCCTGCAAACAAATCTCTCTCTCTCTCTCTCTCTCTCTCTCTCTCACACACACACACACACACACACACACAAACGAAACTGCCTTTTAGTTAAACCTGTCTACTCAATTTCCCCAGAAATAGAAATACCATTTCCAGGTCAGGAAAGCCATGAGGGTATTTCTATTTAAAAAACATTTAAACCTTATGTCAAAAACAGGGGGCAAAGTGGAGAAATTCCCTACCTTCTTACCAACATCCACAACACTGGCTATGTACACAAGATAGCAAGAAGGGGAGATGACATGGTTTCAGAGATCTAATTTAGCTTGGTAATTGTGCCTAGAGATGATCTTGTATTTAGATCTAGTTCTAAACTTTGACATTTATTACCAGATATCATTCAATATTGTTTAGATGAAAGGACTCCAAATAGAAACTTAAGAAAACTTAGCTGTTAAGCTGACAGTTGAGTGCTTTATATAAGGTGACAGTTTAAGAGTAATTCAGGAAGCACACTACGATATGGTATTTTACCACACGGAATGAGGGATGTAATGTTCTGGCAAGAAGTGTGCAACTAATTTAGGAGCTCTCTATTTAAAACGAAAAAAAGGTTAAATTAAAAATTCTGAGGTTGCAGTGATAATGGCTTTGGAATTTAAAATACCAAGCACTCATATATAAAAGGTAGGTGAATATAAAGAGTGTAAAAAATTAACAAATCAAAGGTAACAGAAAACTGTAATTAGTTTAAAAATGAACATTAGATCAGAGTTTAAAAATCTCTAGTTTATTTCTAACAAACACCACTTGATGCTTGACTCACAGGCTTTATTTACATTTGTCTACAGTATCATTTCCTTATGAAATGAACTAGTACAGCTTAGTTAAACCAAATGAAATCATAATCATCAGAATTGTCTGTAAACTACTATTAGCTAAATTATAACCTTGCATTTGCTTAGTACAGCCAAAGTTTTAAATACAGAAAGCACAAGAATAAACCAATGGTAACATGTAGAATCTAGATCGTCTGGGCAATTTAGAAGGTAGACTTTCAAAAAGTCTGAGGCACAATTACAAGTGAGTAAAAGTTCTTGTGCAACCTACATAAACGCAGCAAAGAAACTTAAGACATAAAAACATGGGAAAGCTCACTGTAAAAATATTATCAAAATATTTCTACATAAGATATTTTGCTTTCGTTTTTAGATCAGCTGAAGAGAAAAACATTCACTTTAAAGTAAAAACATATATTTTTGTTTGGTTTGTCTATGAAATATCTTAAAATGTCGTAATTTTTATTTAAATTGCAGCAGACAATGTTACGGAAAAAAAACAAGAAATCAATATCCCATAACAAAAAGCCCCCAAGCACAACTGTTGATTTCCTTTGATATACTTACCTTGCATTGTCACTGGAAATACTGTTAAGAGAAACCTTTTTATTTTTTAAACCAGAAAACAAACTAAAGCTCATGTGACCAGATTTTAATTTTGAGAAATAAACTCCAAAAGCATTTTAAGCCATAACTTATTTCAAATGAATAGGAAAAATAATGACTTTTGCTTACATCATGCAGCAATAAGCATTCCTTTGTTATTCAGAAGAAAATTGTATGCAGTGTGTTTATAGTTAACATCTTGAGGCAAATGTTCACTTAAATTCACAATGTCTCCATTGGCCTTTCACCAAAAGAGAAATATACTTTAAAAGCTTACTTCAATTTGCTCATTAAGTATGATTTAGCCTTTTCTACCATATTATATTTGGTAACTAGATTTGGAAGAATATCACACAAAGCTTCTTAAAACATTGGTAAACATTTTGAGATGTCTTTATCAAGCAACCATATCAGCAGAGAAAAGATAAACTCTTAAGACTCTTTTTTGCCCCAAATTATGTGTCAGAAAGGAAAATATATCCCACTTCTCTCCTTGTAGACATCACAAGATTCTTTTGCATTAAATGTGGAGCAAAAAAGTAAAGCTGGATAAAAGGGACACAATGATTCTAAGGCACCCTTAGCATAGGGAATTTCAAAATAGACATTTACAGTTGGCTGCTTACAACACAGTTTAACTTTTTTTGGTGAGAATCACTCTGACATCTGTTAACAGCATAAAAAGGCTGACTTTCTTTTCCATAAGTATGTTGTTTCCAACTAGTTTCCAGTCTTGCCTCCATGCCCAAAGTTCAGGCAAGCCTAGGTAATCCTGTCTTAGCCAATGGACAGGATGTATTTGGAAATGACAAAAATGGGTTTAAATTAGGAAGCAAAGTACTTTGTTATAGCTGGTTTTAAATGAAGCAAATGGTTGTAAATAATGAATGACAGAACATCTATTTTGGGACATTATGGCTTAAAATGCTATTTACTTTTAACTTCACAAATAAACACAGCTGTATTGTTTTGAAAAGCAATGAAAGGCATGCACCTCTACTAGCAGATTTAGCACTTCTGACCAAGTAAGACACCAACTTCTTTAAAAATATGCTTCATGCACTGTACTGGATTTTTTTAAGATGTAAATTTTAATACATTATTTCTTTTTTGAACTTGAACGGGAACCAGAATGGGATGATCCAGATGATGACCTGTGGCGTCTGTAAGACATAATGGAGAGAGTAGGCATTCTAGTAAGCTAGAGCTAAATCTCAGCATTCATTCTTAAGACTGTGAAAGTATACAAAATTCAGTACCATGATGCTAGCAAAAAAATTAAAAACTGAGATAGGAACTTACACACATAAAATTATCTGATGTTTAGACTTTGGATATGAGCCCAGTTATCATATAAATACAATAAAAAATTCTCTACAATTTCAAAAGAATCTCATTTCAAAATATAGCCACCTCTCAATTATTTAAGATATCAAAGAAAAGCCTTGCAAAAATGTGTAAAATTACAGAAAATGTACAACAAAAGCATATAAACTTGGTAATGGAAGTGTGACTAAACCAATCCCTGTGACACGGTGTAGAAAGTGTAAGAAGTCTATTATGTAAAAAAGATACAGCAAGGCTTCTGTGTATGAGAAAATATATTCATAAATAAGTTTTGGAAATCTAGGTCACACAAGATGATTGTACAATTTGCTATAGGGTTATATTCATGCAGCTAGTATGAATAAGTCAATATCAACCTGGGTAAAGTAGTGGTGTTCCGTAGGGGTTGGCCCTGGGCTCAGGGTTGTTTAGTGTTTTCACCAATCACCTGGCTTATGGAATAGAGAACATGTTCATTAAGTTTAGATGACAACAAACTAGGGGGATTATATGTGGCTAAGATAAAAATTTGCAGAAGTGGTAAGAAAGCAACAGAATGAATTCCACTCAAAAACAGAGTAATTTTTTTTACAAAGAAACAAATGCAGAGAAACAAGACTGTGTGAAATCTTAACATCTAAACTCCAAAATGTGAAGAAGCAAAACTAATCATTCTGTACAAGTAGGAATCATGAGATAATCCTACCACTGAACCCAGCAATTAATAGACTTTACATAATCTTTATTTTCACAAGCTAATAAAATATGAAAAATTTGCAAAGACTACAAATAAAGCCATTAAAATGACTATATAATTGGGAACAAAGAGAAAATTAATGAAACTGAGTAATTAGCCTGTTGCAGAAAAGGCTGACAGATGACAGTTGCATTCTTCCAATATTAAAAGTGTCAGTACAGATAAAGTAACCTAATATAGGCCTTTCTCAAAAAAGATTTGGACTGCAAAATGAAAAATGTATTAGCTACAAGGAATAATTTCCTTATAGACAAAGGGCATGAAGCAATTTGCTGTGGAAATGCATTTACACATATTTAAATGAGGACAGATTCCCAATGACCTGAAAGTTAATTTTTTATTAGATGCTCTAGAATTCTTGACTATTAGTATTTAAAGAAGCCTAAGTATAAAAGTCAACTCATAAATTACTTCGACATACAGCTTCTGAATTGCAATCTCAAAAGACAGAAATAACCGAGAGTTGGCTATAAAAATTATAAATGGAACTAAAAATTTAAACAATAAAATGATCAAAGAATGGTTTGATCTACAATTCTAAACAACCTGATCAAAGTACAAAGGATAAACAAAGTAATGTTTTTTTGAAGTTCAAAGTTGAAAAGTAGAAAGTCGGAACACAAGAGATAATAAAAATCTAACCCTTGACTAGGAAAGTTTACTTTATCTATTAAACACACTTAAGAACACCCATTCTTATTTCTACAGAAACCCAAACCTTTCGGGTGACCGTGATCTTGTTCGTCTTTTTTTGCGATCACCAGATGAAGAAGATCTAGAACGACTTCTCTTTCTGTTCCTCTCAGGAGAAGATGATGAACTTGAATAAGATCTTTTTCGTGGGGAAGAAGAGCCCCTGTGGGACCTGGAGCTGGATCTTCATTGATTGAGAAACAAATCAAACATTTCATTAAAAGAAGAAATAAGGAAGATTATTTAGTTATCAGATAGCTCCAAAAATAAACAGGATTTATAACAACTATGAAAATTTTATAAGGAAGAATACTTACTGCTTATTCAACAGAAGACTTCTGGATCAATCATGAAAACATTCTACTTAAACATTTAAATTTTGTCTCTTTAAAATTCTATCATGTGTAATTAAAACCCTGCTTACTATATCAAAATAGAATTTAAACTTTTTTTAAGGCTTTTCAAAGTATACACAAATATTATAGTATTATAAAATCAGCAGGTAACTGCATTAACAGGACTTTATGTTTAGAAACTGCATCCTTCCATTTGAGGATTAAAATATGTATCTTATATACCACTTCCTGAGGAAAATAAACATAATTCCATGTGGAATTATTCAACTCATTAAACTGTTATGGAAAAACCAGGTATATGGCACAGCAACAAAAGACTAGTAACTGTACTTAACTGCTAAATATTCAAGAAGAAATAAAAACTAACTTTAAGATGATTTATATTTACAATACTTATTTTTATGAAAACCCACTACTTATGAAATATGAAGTGTTGACATTCACATGCTTCAGGTAGAAGTAAATGTGCAAATGTTTAAATACAAATTTTTTTTCTTCACTTGTATATTTTGGTTGAAGGAATTTAGCTCAAACTTCCCAAAAAATTCACCTTTGGGCTTAAAATAAAACCAGAAAGCCCAAAAGGAGAATTCTTTGGAAAGTTACAAGCAATGAAAAAATGTTTGGGAAGAATATGATGGGTGTTCTGTAAACCTTAATTATAATGGTTCCCAAAGGGAATACCAGAACTTAAGGATTTTTACCTATAAAGCCCTTAAATATTGTTACTAAATAATGGTAACAATAAAAAATAATTTGCTCTCTACTTCTATTCTTTTTTTTTTTTTGAGACAGGATCTTGCTGTTCCCCAGGCTGTGGTGCAGTAGCATAAGCATGGCTCACTGCACCCTTAATCTCCAGGGATCCAGTGATCCTTCCACCTCAGCCTATAAGAACACACCACCATGCCTGGCTGGTTGTTTTAATTTTTATTTTTAGTAGACGATGTCTCACTATGTTGCCCAGGCTGGTCTTGAACTCCTGGGCTCGAGCAGCCCGCCCACCTTGGCCTCCCAAGGTATTGGGATTACAGGCGTGAGCCACTGAGCCTGGCCTTGTTATCTATTTCTTATTGGCTTACAATGCAAGTGTGCACAACATTCTTTTCTCCTTAACATGATTATACTGTGGCAGCCCTTTAATGCTAAATTTGATTCAAAGCAGCAAATACTTTTACCAAAACAGCCACGGTTAGACTTCAATATGAATTTCCACAAATATGGAATTTCATTTTCTTATTTATTTTTTAGATGCCTTTAGTAGGTCATCATAAATTAACTTAAAAACAAAGAGAGCATATTTTGACTAAACAAAGAAAAATTTCCTGCAAGAGCATCTTTCAAATTATGTTTCCCTCTACAGATGTGACTACATGCAACCTGAAAGTTTAGAACACTGTTTACTACTTAAGACCACATCCTATCTCAACTAACCGACTATACTTCCTGATTTAGTTTTGAGTGTTTTGTGCTCTATAAATAATAGTGTGTGTAAAATTAGAAAGGAAAATGTGTATACAGTACTCTAGTAACTTTATCTGATATAAATGGCAAATTTGTTTCTGAAAATATTGAAACAACTGCCGTGCAAAACAGGACCTGTTTTGAGGCAGGGTTATTTTTCTTCCTTTTAATAATGAAGAAAATTTTTCCTTTTATTTACATATGTAATTTTATTTGAACTACTATTTTTTTTTTTTGAGACACTCCTCTGTCACCCAGGCTGGATTACAGTGCTGTGATCAAGGTTCACTACAACCTTGAACTCCTGGCCTCAAGTGATCCTCCCACCTCAGCTTCCCAAAGTGCTGGGATTATAGGCATGAATCACTGTGCCTGGCCATAAATAATCTTAATATACTAGAGATGTGGCGATAAGACTTGGCTTCATCTTCCTACTTCATAACATCTTAGTGCCAAAATAATAAACGCTGCATATTGCAAAATAGCCACCTGATTTCAATCATGGGAATGTCTTGGCACACTGCGGGCAATGGAAACATTTCATGGTGAGAAAATTAAGCTGAGGCAAGTGCATTAGTTTTCTAATGCTAAAATAAAATCGAGAAGTAGAAGCAAAATAAGGGGAAAAAAAGCAGCAACATCTTCTGCAGCCTTTAAATATTTTTCTCTCTGCTTTACAGAGAGATGCTACCTCATTCACCTTGATTTCGACCCACGAGATCTCGAACGTTCTCTGGAACTGGAACGAGATCTTGACTGCGAACTGGAAGAACTTCTTGAACGGGACCTGGAACAACATGGAACGATTTTTTTTTTTCCAGGACCATTTAATTGAGCTTTGTGATATGAACACTGAAAGAAAGATATGTATTAGAGTTCATTTTCATATAAAAAGATAACTATACAAGATATATACTTTCAAAACATAGTATTTTAAATTAGATAAGATTTAGTAACAAAAGGTAATTAAAAAAATATCACTTTCCAAGTGATTAAATTACCCTAAAGCCACTCAACTATAAAATAAAACATTATCACTTTATTACAAAAACAATGAATACTTTGTTTACAAGTAACTAGAAGCCACCCAGAATACATCCAAGAAAACAGAATGTTGTGATTTATACTTAATTTCTCTAAAATGTCTCCATCATTTTCCTTTATAAATCCCCTTCTATTTTTGTTTCTAGTTAGTACAAACTTTTGAATGTTGGCATGTGTGTATTTCATCCCTCTATTTTTCTGTTTACTCAATGCTTAGAGAATTAAAGGGAAAATGTATAATTCTGTCATTGTTAGGTAATTATATTATTGGAAAATATGACACAAGGGGAGACATGGTTCGTACAAATTTTAAAACTCACAAAATTCATTAATCTAATTTACAACTATAATTTGTCCCTTATAATAATACCCTGTAGAAAAAGATCACTATATTTTTACCAAAAAATTACTAGTTATAGCCCCACTTTGTTAAGCTTTCAGGCTTTGTAGTGCTCAATTAACATATATCTCATTGTTATACACTAATATCTAGTATTTTATTCCTAAATATGATTAAAATTCATTGCCCATGCCATCATTTAACTGTGATTAAGGTTTTTCAAGAGGACACTGTTAAATTTAAATCACTGCTTTCACTCACCTAAAATTTTTATTGTTAACTATAAAATCAGAGATTACATATTTTACATCAACAAACAAAGAATATTCAAGTACACCAAAAGAGTTTTAGTTTACGCCTGGACTTCTCAAAATTATGAGCATGAAGTCAACAGAACTAATATGGCTGAATTTGCTCCGTTATTCACAATACTGATATCAAAGCAAACTATTAAAAACATTATGTAATAAGCAATGATTTAATGCCTAGAAAATTTCTGTGCTAGCCTTTAACATCTTGAATTAAAATACAGCTCTCCCCTTTACTTAATTTCTATATGTAAGCTATCTCTTTAGATTAATTAAATGTAAGTGTATATAAAAATTTAATTCAGTTTTTAAGTCTATTTTAGTCAAAAGCATGAGGCTAAAATAGGTTAAGGAAGTTTCATGCTAAGACTTTACTTTTCTAAAAATACTGGACAACAACTGTATGGTACTAAGCTGAAAAATTATTTTAAAAGTTGATTTGAATTAAATTTTTAAAATAAAAAGGAAAGTTTATTTCGTCAAGAAAAACAAAATTTATAAATAAAAAAGTTAGATACTGACATTTTGACTGGTGTTACCCTTGACCTGTACCCGTTTACCTGGACCTAGACCTTGAACTTGAGGGGGAGGATGAGCGTGATGAAGATCGTGAATGTGAAGATCGAGACTTTGAGCGACTTCGTCTATTAGATTTCTTTTTATTACTATCTTCTTCTTCACTGGCATCAAGATTATATTTTGAGAGATCAGCGTCATCTTCATCCTCATCCTAACAAAAATTCAATTATAATTACACATTTAGATATTAGTGTTACCTACCAGGAAAGATAAAACAGTTAGGTGTACTGAGCAACTCCATATGCATATATCACAGGTATCTCAGCAAATTAATTCTGAATTCTAAAATTCACCTACTAAACTCATCTCAAATAGAGACTTCACAACTTTGTCTCAGGTATTGCACAGACATAAACCTGGAGGCCATACACACTTTTTCTGTCACACTTATGCATCACCCAAGAATTTTCAAGTCCACCTCCTTAAAAGTCCTTGAAATCACCATTTTTAGTCTTAGACACTCTGTTCCTTATTCTCTAGCATATTATAGTAACCTCTTAGCTGGTCTCCTCAAATCTGAAGATCCATTCTGCCTCTCTAGTATCTCAATATACTGACAGTCATCACTCTGAAACACAGGACAGATAAACACATCTCACTTTTTTCTTAAAAACTTCAAAACTGGCTTATTATTTCTTTAGTTGCATTCCAAGACCTCTTATGATCAGGCTCTAAGGTACCCTTAACATGGCATAAAACTTACACTCTGGCCTGACAGAACAAGTATCACCAGACCTGAAATGTGTGCTGTCCCCCTCATCTCATTCTCCCCTCTGCTCTAACTATACTGGCCAATGTATGGTATTTTTGAAGGCTGCTGGCTTATCTCCTATTTAGGGAACCCGTATTTGCTGTTCTCTGCCTAAATGTGCTCTCACCTCGGCTCTTATTGCTGGCTCCTTCCTATCATTCAAGTTTCAGCTCAAACTTCACCTCCTTAGACATTATCCATCGGCAAAAACCAAAGTTGCTTTTAAACTGTTATCACATCATGTGTCTTCATAACGTTACTGCTATCAAAATTACCTATTTATATATTTCCTCCTCTAGAACTGTGTAAGAGAAAAGTGGTTCTGTTTCGGTCACCACTGTATCTCCAGAACAGTAGTGTTCCAAGTACAAATAGTACTTGGAAGAGTGGAAATCCAAAACCTTTGTGAGAACAAATGAAAACACAGAATATATTTTCACCAAGTGTCTGAGGTTGTCAAAAGCATTCATGTTATGGTATAACTCCAATAAGACAAAAAGGAAATAGGACAAGAAAACTGTTCACCTCATCTAACTTATATTTAGAAAGATCTTCATCCTCATCCTCTTCTTCTCCCTCTGATTCTTTATCTTCAACTTCCTTTAATATAGATGCAGGACCAACTGCTTTCCCTCTGTATTTTTTCTTTTTACGTCCAAACTAGAGAAAAACAATTTCAAAATACTTGTCAGCTGATAATGCATTAAACTTAATACATTTTCTAAAAAATTATTTTAGATATTTATGATTTCCTGAAAATGATCAGTTGCTGAAGACTCAAATTGCACTTAAAAAAAAAAAGTTTGTTTTCCTTTGCATTTAAGAATTTTTTCTGTTTTTCTAATTTATATTCAACCTGAACACCAAAATATAGCTTACCTCATCATATTCACCATCAGATTCTTCTCTTTCTATATATTCAACATTTTCTCTTTCATTAAAACCACCACCATATCCTTAAAAAAGAGGGCACAAATTGTTACCCTATGACAATTGATTTAAATAATAAACACATCATGCCCAAATCTCCAGACAACAAAAAACATCTAATCAACAACAGCTGCCTACCCATCTAATAAATTACTAGTCTTTAGAAAGCATATTAGAAATCACCACAGAAAATACAGAGAACTTAGTTGTAACGTCATATGGCTGTACTTCTAGCTCTTTTCAATTCCAAATTGCCCTACATGACTTATTTAATTCATAGAAAGTATTGGTGGAAAACATCTCAAACTTCTGCTATAACCAAGTTTTAAAGGACTTTCCTCTACAGTTAATCGTAATTCTTCTGGGAAGGGTGGGCTCAGTAACAACCAATCATTAAATTCCACTGTTTACCAACTGCAAATAGTCTGAAATCTTCTGATATACTGAAATTTTGCAACTTTAAAATGTAGCAGGCCTTATTAGAGCTTGGAAAATTCCTAATTACACAGACAAACACAATAACACAATAAAGGCCATCCTTTGGCCCTGGTTTAATTGGTTTTAACACATAGGTAAAAGTCACACAGGTTCTCTGAAGTAGCCAGTAAATTTTGAAATTAAATGATTATATTAAAAAGTAGTTGAGATTAGCAAACCACTATTCTCTCATGTCACAACCAATGTATACAATTCAATTGGCAGGTCTCTGACATAAGCTTAAAGGAGAGACTGGAATTAAAGAAAATGAGCTAGTTTTAGGAAAAGTGAGTTGACATATTTTGAAAAAGTCTCCCATTGAAAATTAAAGAGGTATGTGTTGATCAAGAGTAATACAATCTAACTGGTCACATGCTCCAGAGCAGTATCAGTACATAAGGCCGGTGATTTCCAGACTTAGGGACTTCATTCATCAGCAAAATATTAAATAGATTTATAATAAAAATATTTTATAAAAATTAGGACTTGTAACTTAAAATTTGCCTATCGTATTTAAAAAATATTTTTAAAATTTCACTTTCTGAAAAAAACCCACACTAATATAGCATCTTTTCTTCATTATACTTTGTACTAGTGAAAACTTCAAAATACTTGGAAGTTAATAAAAATATTTTTAAACATACATGGGATCTAAATGGGAAATAATTTACATAGGAAAAAACTGAAAAGTAATATGACAAATATGGAAAGCTCAAAAATATAGTAAAATTAGAAAGTGAACTATAACTCTGGTAGTTAATTTTTCAAAAGTATGTAAATAAAATTATTTTAAGAGGCAGCAAAATAGTCTGCTGACAACAAAGACATTGGTAAGGTATGTTCTATGAACCCATACAATATAAATCTAGCTCATTAACTCTGTATAAATGGAAAATACACTAGCTCCCTATCGTGAAAAAACTGAAGCATACCATTTTCACTGAATACCTGAGATAGTGGAATCAATGGAATGATATGTATGTTTCCTTCATTCTACTAATTTGAAGCACTTCAGATAATGCTGTATAAATTGGTTTTATTTCCACTCTTGCCGCCACCTCTCCTAATTACTTCTCCACAAACAGAAAGAAGAGTGTTTAATCCATTACTCAGGTAACTCATCTTTCACTTCTTAGCTTAAGCATAGCTTTCCTAAAGAGGACTTCATTAATCTTTGGTGCTGTAAGACTCTTTTGCTCACCTAGGTATCCCCAGCACCTTGCACAGTGGCCTATAAATGTCTTCAAGGAATGAATACAGAAAACACAATTCTGGAATCATCTAATGAATTTGAATTTCTATGGAAAGCTTTAGAAAGCAACCAAGAATTTCCGTAGATTTTAGTAAGTCTTACAATGAATATATTTTCAAATTTGTCTCACAGTATAATGTAAAAAGCTGAGCAAGGGCCAAGAAAGAATCAAACACAGGTTTAAAATGAATGTTTGGATCAAGATTGTGACAATGGAAAAAAAGCGGGAAAGGGGGATGAATATAACATGTACTTCAAAGGAAGAACTAAGGCACTAACAGGGAAACTCTGTGAGTCTACACTCTGAACAATTAATTCAACTCCTGAGAACATATTCTAAGGAAAGAATCCAAAAGAATAAAAATCACAATGTACTAAGTTTGCTTTTATGCCATTATCTTTAATGGTTTTTTTTTTTTTAAAAAGCTGACAAAAACAAAAATAATCCTAAATACTGAAACAGAGGAAGTAAATTACTGAACAATTTGATGGAATTACACAGGATAAGCCAGCAATCTTTCAGAGGTAGTGAATCACATTCTCTTTTATTCATATCCTGTCTCATGCTTAGGAAATGCTCCCCAAACCCTGCACTGCTTTATTACAAATAGCCAAAAGAAAGCGGAAAGCAACAGAGTAAGTTATTTTTTCACACCTTCAACTGTTACCAGCAAAGACAAATACTTGTAGCAAGGGAAGTGAGAAAGGTTCGAGACACCAGAATGACTGAAAAATGACAATAAGAAAAGTGAGAAGTTATCAATATAAAATTTGCTTACTTCTCTGTTAAACTATAGTTCTTGTGATAATGAAACTATAAAGGAGTCAGGAAATAGGTCAAAGTTTTTTTAAGTTTTGAAACTGTTAAAAAGATTTTAGACTTTATCCTAAAAGCAATCAAAATGGGTTTTTTAAAAAAGGATTTTAAATTTGGAAATAAAAACATGTAGAAACCAGCTAAGTGGCTATTTTTCCACAAAACATAGTAATATCTTTGCCTAGGGTGGTAATGGAAAAGAATTTTTGGGGTATGGGAGATATCAAGAAAGGGCTATTTAGGCTAAGAAGGACATCTAGATTTCCAGCTTATGTAATAAATGTATGGTGAGTGGTACTAATCATGAGAAAGAGATCATTGGAAGAGGGTCAGGTCCCAGGGGTAAAATCACAAATTCAGTTTGAATATAATGAGTTTGACATTTGCATGGCAATGTTGAATAGGCAGCTGGATATATGGGTCAAAGAAGTCTGAGCTGGAGACATAAAACTTGGGTTATCATGGCAAAGTTACTTAAACTTTGGGCTTAGAAGAAAACACCATGAAAATAGAGGAAAGAAAGAGGGCCAGGGATGGCTGCGAAGAATCCCAACATCAGTGGCCAAAAGAAGAGAAACCTGCAAAGGAGACAGAATAAACAATCAATCAAACGGGGGTTGGTGGGGGCGGTGAAGGAGGTACGGTGCATACCTTAGGTGAGGGAAGAAAAAAACGAGATCCTTGTCAGAAGGCCTTAACTTACCCAATCGGTGGAAAGGCAAAATCACTTCCTAAGAATAAGGCAGGATTTGAGGGTTGAAAGTGGCGGTTGGGCCGGGGAAGGGGGGATGGATCAAGGTCATTATGTTATAATGTTCTCACATATGAGAATGTAAGTTTTAAAAAAGGGGTGGGGGGGGATAAAAGTAGAATTTCTGTTGAAGTCTGGAAGAGCTAGGTCGAAAAGATTGAACAGTGGCCCTCTGATCCCTAGAAACTAAACAGACAATGAAAACGGCCTAAAGTTAGAGAGGCAAAGAAAACAGGGAAGCAGTTCACCAAGCCTAAGTCTGACAGGGTGACTAGATATAGAAGGAATCCTTTGATCATGTGACATATAAGCAGTTGAAAGACAAATCAGATTTTAAGTAAACAGATAAATTAAGTTGGGCTAATTGGTGATAATGGAAAAACTATATGCTATTAGGTAAACATTTTCATTTCACCAGTAACATACAAAGCCAATGATCAACTATTATTTAGGCCAATGATTATCAAATACCATCCAAAAAACCTGCAGATGTTGGAAACCCACCGCCAAATAACTTTAACAGTTCTGCATTTTGCAATCGATATTTTAAAAAGTTTTTCAGATGATCTAGTACATAGCTTAAGTTTCAGAATTATTGCCAAAGCTTTAGAAGAACACTTTAAATGGTGTGGCTTTGCCCTTTAAGTCACAGCAGGCTATCAAAAGAATTTAAAAATGGTATCATTATATCATTACTAATAACAAACATGCAAACCAGTGAAAGGGAGAGGAGGAGAATATTTCTGAAAGTATTCTTATGTCCCTCCTTGTTAGGATAAAGGTCCCTAACACTGTTATTTTATAAATTGTGAAACAAAAGATTTGTATGTGTGTATGGGGGGAAAAAAATCCCAGTAAGAAACATTCAGGGCCGAATAAACAGAATCCCACTTACTGTGGCTCTTACTCGAAGGTGATACAATTATTGTTTCAATAATTAGTGCTTTAAAAAAAATCATTCAGTTACAATGTGGTTTTATCATACCTGTTCTTTCTTCTAATTTAGCATACTTTGGAGTATTACACATATTACACTCTGATCTTCTGGCCCAATTCACATTGCTGCAACTTTAGAAGTGAAAAATACTAAATTAGTAGGCTATAATATAGATGAATATCAAATTTTTAGATATTTTAGAATTTTAAAATAAAAACTAGGATGAAACCACTGTCAAAGAAATGTTTATTAAGTGGTAATGTAAACAAAGAAAATGTACAGTGGCCTGAAGAGTAAATGTGGGTTCCAACAACGGACTGAACCATTTAAGCAGAGAAGCAAAATTTATATAGTATGAAAAGTGCCTCTGTCATTTTGAGAAGTAAATGACAAATTATAACCACAGGTCGAGTATCACTAATCCACAAATCCAAAATCCAAAAACGTTTCAAAATCTAAAACTTTTTGAGAGAGGACATGACACTCAACAGAAACGCTCACAGAAGCATTTCAGATTTTCAGATTAGGGATGCTGAACCCACAAACATTTCAGGTAAGTGATACTGAACCTGTATAGAAATTCTGATGTCTTATGAAAAAATATAACTTTAAATTAACGGCTCCACTAATTTCTCAGTCTCTGAATATACCTTAAAGAGTATGGTTATACCCTATAAAAAATATCAGTTCAAGCACTGAATTCCAAAGCATACCAAATCCAGTGACCAAATCTGTAGCTGGAAACTTTTCCAATACAAATTTATAATCCTGAGGATCAGAAATTTATTTAAGACTCTAGGGTCAGGAATAGTGGCCCATGCCTCGCCTGTAATCCCAGCACTTTGGGAGGCCAAGGCAGGCAGAATGCTTGAGCTCAGGCGTTCGAGGCCATCCTGGGCAACATGGTAAAACCCTGTCTCTACCAAAAATATAAAAAAATGAGCCAGGCATGGTGGCACGGGCCTGTGGTCCCAGTTACTAAGGAGGCTGAGGTGAGAGGATTGCTTGAGCCTGGGAGGTAGAGGTTACAGTGAACTGAGATCGCCCCACTGCACTCCAGCCTGGGTGACTGAGTGGGACCTCATCTCAAAAACAAAAAATACAAACAAAACGAGAAATTTATTTAATACTTTTTTTATTTAGACCTCTTTCATACACATAGGATTCATCTGCATAGAGAAAAGATGGAAGTTGGAAAAATCAATAAAGAATTAAATCTAAGCCTGAAAATAGAAATCATTAAGAAACCTACCTATAATTAGACTTAATTACTTACGGCACACAACTTATGAATCTAACATTATTTTGTAAACAGGCAAAATGAGTTTTGTGGTGTATTTCACACTAACTATACAGTCTAAAAATTGGGATTTTTCAATAAAGGAAGAAATAGGCCTTAGTACTTTTAAGTACCACCATCCCCCAATTGGTTTTGAGCTTACCATAAGCATTTGTTTACTGGTATACATAATCCATCATAGTGACAACTATTACCATTAAAAAATGCAAAGAATAATTTAAAACTTCTTTATACTATACTTAAAGATGAGACTGAATAACAATACCTTGGATTTAAAAGGTTACCCTAGCTTGTCAATGTCACTAATAAGAGCTGTAATATAAACAAGTAGTGGCCAGATCTATTATTTTGGAAGAAAGAGCAGACAATAATTTAAAAAACATACGTTTTACATTGCCAGTCATTAGCACTAAATAGGCCTCGGCTCTTTTCGGCAAGTGTCTTTCCTATTTCAGTGCCCCCAGCTTTCATCATCTTGGCCTCAGTTGTTTTCTCTGAAAACAGAAAAATCATGCAATATGAACCTGGAGAAATAAATAAATGATACATATACAGTATAAATAGAACCTTCTTTAAATACTTACCCCGACCACATCGATTACAGCTGGTTCTTCTAGCAAAGTTTACATTTCCACATCTAAAAACAGATTAAAAAGCATTTATAAAAATTTAAATTTGTAAAATTTTACATTTTAACTTGTCCTCACTACATATCTGGAATTCATAACTTCTAATCCATCTTAGTCATGTTAATGTCAATGTTACCAACAAAAAACTCCTCACAATTTACTGGGGGAAAAATACTTGATTGGAGCCACAAATTCAGAATAAGATATCCCAATCCTCCATTTACCAGTTATGTGATCTTGATTAAGTTACTTAGGATCTCTGCCTCAAGTCCTCACATTAGCACATATCATTAGTTATAATCCCGTTACAAAGTTGAAAGTGAGAGTTAACTCCACTTCACTAATTACTTACAAGCTATCAGGGAGTTTTAAACCCTAGGGGTGGACCAATGAGGAAAAAAACTTATAAATCAAGGAGGGCTTCATGGATCTTAATGAAATTATCTTTTTACATGTAGTAGGTAGGATGCTAAGGAACCAAATATGATAGGTTGTACTGACTAAAAATACAAAAAGATTCAATAATTGTAAGAAAACTGAGTTTTACAGGGCATTTCTCAAACCTCTGAGACTTCGCTGAAAAATATGACACAACCACCAAAACCAATAATCTCAACACATGTAGTACAGTATGACTTTATGCTTATACTCAACAAACTCAAACCTAAAGAATTACTGGTTCACTCACATGACCTTAGAAGTGCACGTGTATATTGGTAAAAGTATGTTAAATGCTCTGGATAACATGGAATGCTTAAACTTTAAAAAGCTGATTTTTAAGGCATTATACTAGAATACAATACAGATGTGAAGTATGGGATGACACTAAAGTGAAACACTCTAAATAATATTTAGGTTAAGTTTTTCCCCTAAAAATATTCCTTTTAACTCCATTAAGCATGGAAAATATACTCTGAAAATTTATCCTGCATTTAAACATATTGTACAAACAACATTCTATTCATATATTTGTAAATGAGTCGAAATGAACTCTCCTTGAGAGTCCTACCTCTGGGTGTGCTGTCATTAAAGACATTGACAAAAGCACATTATTTTACAGGTAACAACAAAGTCAGAAGTTGTTGTTCTAAATCTTTTGAACATTTTCAATAATGTCTTACCACTCAGAGCAATACTATCCATAACATATAACTTTGGTTCTATTCAGTATCATTTGTTAGGCCTGAACTACTCCTTCAGGTCATCTTAATATCAAATTACTATCAATAGCCACCAATTAGAATTTGCTACACGTCACTGTTTACACACCCTATCCATGTTATTTCATGTTTTCATTAAAAAAAAAATTCTATTCCTTTTTTAGCAGTTAAATAAGTAATAGAATTTTAACTAAACCCAGGTTTATTTCAAAGTTTTTGCTTTTTACAATCAAAACCTATTTGTGGCTAACTTAGGTACAACAAATAAAAGGCTTTTATGTGAACATGAGTTGTACATTAAATTATTTTCCATGTTATTTCCGAATAGATACACCTATTTGTGCACCCTTCAAAAAAAATCTGATTAACTATCGAGCAGAGTACATTGGCTTTGGCAACAATGTCAAAAAGCAGAGCCACTAACACACGTGCTTCTCTGCTGCAGGCATCTTAAGGGCTGAGTAGGCAAAAACACAGGCCTCTTCCCTCCTTTTCGGCTCTAAGGAGGCGAAAAGCCCAATTCTTGTGGAGAAATGATCCACAAAGAAAATGTCAGAATTTCCCAAACCGAAGAGGGTAGAGCTTCCGGAAAAGGGGAAAATAGTATGGAGGAAAAGTTTGAGTAAAAATACAAAACAAGGTGAACTATAAGAGGCAAAAGGACGAGTGCGAGAAAGCAATATTTTCCGTGAACAAGAGTAAAGTTCTGCAGAGAAAAGTCACGTGGGGGAGATCCAACACCAAGCTGGCCTGACTGGAGAGATTTCCTATCGCTGAAACCTGGCCGGGGCGGGGGTGGGGGGTGGGGGCAAAAAGGTAAGCCATCTCGCACTCTAAAAAGAGAGGCTACCTTGCGGAGGTAATGTCGAGGAAACGCTGAAGACATATCTAGAACAAAGGCTCCCGGAAAGACCTCTCTCGTGAGGAGATTGGGAGCCTTCTTCCCGCCCGGGAACTGGCGGTTCGCCGCCTCAACCCGTCTTAAGGCACAGAAAATCATAAAAAAGGAAAATGCCGGACGGACCTGGGAAAGCTTCCACTAACAAACTCCGTCCCAATTCAGGACCCTTCTTGAACTCACTTTTTGTCAGGGCAAATCCAGTCCCCGTCACTGACTCGGAAATTCTTGGTCGACATCTTGAACGCCACCAGCACAGCCACCCGCAGCTATGTCTTCACAGGAGGAAAACGGGCCGGGGACTTTCGGCAACTCGGGGCTGTCCCCACACTGCCTGACTCGCGCCTACTACTGCGTCAGGGTTTGATAATGAGGGAACTGGCCAGGAATTCAGCTTGTACGTTGTTGTCCAGACTAAGATGCCTGTGCTACTGTTTGTTAGATGGAAAAGTTAAAATATAAATATCTTTTCTAGAACTAAACTCACAGGCGCCATAAGGACAACCCAGGCAGGAGGCCTTCGTGGCACTAGAAGCCTCGGAGAGCCCCCTACAGGTGGGAGGACCCAAGAGTAAAGTACTTCCGCTTCCTTAGGTGGAGCTGGAAAGGTGGAGGCGGAAGTGACTGATCAATTCAGGGGCGTGGGGTTCGTTTAGGGTAAGAGGCGGCTCGGGCTCTTCAAGTGTTTAGAGAAATTATTTTAATAAGGCATAAAAATTCTGTTATTTCATACACATGGGATGTCGTTTAGAAACCTATTTTTATATATACATAAATAGGTGTAACAGATAAGTAAGCAACTTATACATGGGAACCAGCTGGTAATTTTAAAACTGAGACATTGTCAACACTGTTTAAATTACCAGTGTCTTTTCTGATACCATCCCATTACTTTCTTCCACAGATAACACTTTCCCATATTTGGGATTTATTCTTTTGCTTTTTAAAAATTTATGTACATTGTTAGTCCAAACTGCACCATTTTTGTAAGCCCCCCTGCCATTTTGCAGACCTTAGTCAAAGTGAAACATTCCACGGGGTTTGGGCGTGAGAAACAGGCTGCATCTTATACTCTGCTGGGAGAAAGTACCACATTCCATTGGAACAAGGGCCAGAGCCGCCTCGTCCTGGGAACACCTTATCAACATGTTCCCAGGAAGCAGGCCATGGCCCCCCAGACCACTCCCACCCAGGCCTATAAATCACCCCAGCCTGTAAGAAGCAATGGGCACTGGCATTAAGCTGGTCTCCCACCTCTGTAGGTCTTATGCTGGACATAAATCCTGTATTTGTTGTTAAGCCACCCTCTCTTTCTTTAACCCTTGCCTTCCCTTCAAAACCTAACATACATGTATGTTTAATTTTATGAGCTGTGTAAGCATAGTTGATTATGTACTCTTTTTTTGTTCATTATGCTTCTAAATTAATCCTAGGTAGTTGCATGTAGAAGTGTATAGGTGTAATTCTTTTATTTGCACTGATGTGTACTGATAGTTGCATGTAGAAGTGTATAGGTGTAATTCTTTTATTTGCACTGATGTGTACTGATACTATTCCGTTTTGTGGTTTTGTGACAGTTTATTCCTTCTGTTTCTCAGGCTTGGTATTACAAACAACACCAGTATGAGCATTCTTATGCATAGATTCTGGTATATAAATGCATTAATTTTTTTTAGAATACAGCATATACAGTCATGCCTCACTTAATGATAGGGATATGTTCTGAGAAATGCCACTTTCGGCAATTGTGCTGTTGTGTGAACATCATAGAATGTGCTTACACAGGCCTAGCAGGTATAGCCTACTACACACCTAGGCTCTATGGTATAGCCTATTGCTCCTAGACTACAAACCTGCATTTAGTACATCTTATTGTACTAAATACTGTAGGCAGTTGTAACGCAGTGGTATTTGTGTATCTAAATATAAAGGTACAGTAAAAATATGGTATTGTAATCTTATGGGACCACCTTTGTATATGTGGTTCATCATTGACTGAAATGTCTTTATGCAAGTATGATTATGTTTAGGAGAGAAATTGTTCAGCTACTCTCTAGTTATGATTGTTGCTTTAAAATCTGTATTATAACATTTTGGTCATCTAGGAGTTAGCAGGTGTTGATTATATTTTCCCTTGCAAGTTGGTCACATTTTTCCAGTTCTTTTATACTGTGTAATTGTGGATTTTATCTAGGACATTTTGAACATTATGTTGCATAGACTGAGTCCTGTTAAAAGCCTTTAGGGAATGTTGATTTTTTTTTGTTTTAGAAGGCAATCGATCCAATTTGGTTCAGGTCAAAAGTTCGGTCTCATCTTCTATGAGTACTGGTTCCATGTCAGCTGGGTTTTCAAAGGCTTTGCTATGTCCTATACCTACAATACTCAGGGATTATTTGGGGATGTTAGCAGTAGTTTAAATTGAAATTCAGTTTTGCTATGCTATTTTGTGTTTGTTCTGCACGTGTTCAGTTTAGGTGTGAACACAGAACTTGTATAGGTTCATACATAGAATTAGGGGATCCTCTTCTCTAGCTCTCTCCTCTTACATTCTTCTCCTTTTGTCTTGCAAGGTCCTCTCACCAGAAATATGAGGTTCCTCTTGGAGTTTTAGCAGCCTGGCATAGCAGCTGACTAGGGCAGATTCTGAGACAAAGCAGTGACAGAAAAGAGAGAGAAAAAATGTGGATTCCCTCTACACTCTTCAGACCACAAAGGCCTCCTTTTCTACTTCCTTTGTCCATAAAAACAGAGCTTCTGTTAGTATTGTAGATATCCAAGCCTAGGGCCTCACTCTTGGGCCAATGCCCAGAGAGAGAGAGAGAGAGAGAGAGAGAGAGAGAGAAATTAAAAAAAAGAAAGAAAAACCAGAAGAGGGGGAGCTAAGTATTCCCCCGACTAACTTTTGGCTCACAAAAGCCCCCTATCCCCATTCTGGCAAGACATACAGGTTTCTGTTGGTTTTTCATGTCACCACAGTTTCACTAGGTGTTGGGCCTTAGGTCAAAAGCTGTGAGAAAAGAGGAAAAGCAAACATACAGAACATTTCTCCAGGTTTTCATTCTCCACTCCAATTTACCTGTTTTTGTTTTTGTTTTTCCAGAGTCTTCAGGCAGTTGCTTTTGGTATTTTGTCTTGAGTTTCTCACTGTAATCAATAGGAAAGATAGGTTATTGTGGGCTTTCTATGTCTTGGTTGGTACTGCAAGTCAGGGGAATGCAAATTAAAACCATATGATACCATTATGCATTCATCAAACTGACTAAAATGAAAAATCAGAGAATACTAAGTGTTGGAAAGCATGTAGAGCAACTGTAATTCTCATACATTGCAAAAAGTAATTGATACATCTACTTTGGAAAATGTCGGAATATATTAAATCTGAACATTTTCGTACACTATGACCCTGAAATTCCATTTTTAGGTATATTACCAACAGGAATGCACATAATGTTCACTGAAGATGTATATAGTAATGTTCAGAGCTGTGCTATTCAAAATAGCCCAAACTGGAAGCTTCCCAATTGCTTATCAGTGGTAGCCTAGATAAATAAATTGTCATATGTTTACACAGTTGGAATGTGTAATAGAGTAGCAAGAACAACAAATTACACTCAGATTATTGAACAGTATTTATTTCACTCACAAATACAGTCTTGAATTGAAAAAAGCAAGACACAAAATGGCATATGCTATATGACTCCATTTACATGAAGTTCAAAAGCAGCCAAACTAATCTTGGATAGTGATCACCCTTGGGAGTAGAGAGGAGATAGTGACTTCATGGGGTCAATAGGAACAATAGATGACAAAGCTGGTAGATGACATGCAGTTAATGCAACAACAGTTAATCAACTGTACTAACTGTAATTAGCAAAATTTTTCTGGGAGAATTACGTGTCAAGAGAAAAATCCTCTATAGTAAGTCTAGGATAATGAACAAAATGCGTGAATACATCTGATAATGACCAGAAGAGGTTATTTGAGTTCAAGGACTTTAGCTGATTTTTCAAAGAGAAATATTCCTACAAAAGAAATTCATTTCAGCTATCCTAATTTGAAAGAAAAATTCTACCCATTCTCTTTATTCTTATTATATGCTCACCAAACAGCCCTCTGATAATTTGTCTTCTCTCCTGAGCACACTTAACCTACTGTGGTGAAATTCCCAGTGAATTTATCCACACAAGTTGTTCATCTGGATTAAGCTCTCTTTATAGATTGAGAAATTGGCACTCTGAAATGCATATCAGTTGTTTATGGGTCCTCTTAATATGTTGGTCCCCAGGAGATTAGCTCTGGTGGAAATGGTAAAGTTGAGTTTCTGAACCTACAAAGCTAAGAATCTGGCTCTAAATATTGCATTAGGGCTCACTCTGCTTGCAAGTAACAAAAATAAAAATAAAATGACTTAAACAACAAAAAGGGGGAGCATATTATAAAGAGAAGGTGGTGTTTGATGGAATGCCAGAGCAGGAATGCAGTTTCAGAAATATCCTAAAAGAAACTATCCTCTATTCAAGCAGCACCCTTTCTCTGTCTCTTTGCTGAATTTGTTCTGCATGTGCATTATTCTTTCCTCAGACTAGCTTTTCTGTTACCTAGTTCAGAAGACTGAAAAAAAAAAAAAAAGCAATACTGCCCTTAGACCTGGGCAACCAGGGCTCCTAGCCTGGTCCTGCACCTGGCCTTCCTTGAGGTGCCCTAATTCCCCTCGAGTGTCTTGGACCATTCAGCAGGATGGAGCCAAAATGTAGTACTATGTGGGTCCTGGACAGTGGAAGTCCTGAGATGTTCTATTGCTTTTGGTGGTGGGGACCAGCCAGGTCAGCAGGACCTGTTGGGTGGGACAGTCCTAAGCCTAAAGAAAATGTTATTGGCTTCTTTGTTTCTTCCCTTCAGGCCCTCCTGACCATATTGCCCTCTTACCATGCTCAGGGTCCACCAGTGCAGCAGGATCTCTGGTACTAGCACCTGTAGGGTGGCTTAGGGCCAGATGGCCCTGCCAGTTCCTGGAGAGCAACTTGGAGGGCCAAAGCTCCCACTGGCTGGGGCATTATTTCTTTCATGGCATTATTTCTTTCATCGCACAAGTTTGGGCCACCTTAATGATGCTTTTTCAGTGGTTTGAGGGTGATTTTCACTAATATCAGACACAGGATGAGTTCAGTGCTCTGGGCTACCACTGTCCCCCCATGCATCCTTGGTCTGGAGCTGACTGTGTGAGCCAGTATGTGGGCTCTTCCCTGACTGGTCAGACCAAGGAACCACCTCTAGTGGAGAGCACTTGAAAAAGGTATGTGTGTCTGCAGACATCCTTTATCCTGGGGTCTCCTGCCCTCACCCTGCTGCTGGCATTAGGGCAGTCACACCACCCCTCTGCAAGCTCCGTGTCACATATCAGACACTACTTATCATGGCAATGCTTGCCTCCTTTCAGGGCAATGCTTGCCTCCTTTCAGGGCTTTTGAGACTGTAGCAACACAAAGCCAATGGGCCATTTCAATCAATGTCTTTTTTACCTCTAATAAACATGGTGACATTCTCTTCTGGGTTGGTTGTAAGCCTTGATGAACAAGTGATGGACACTGGTTGCCCAAATGGGATGGCTCTTTTCATCTATCCAGGGCCTCTCATCTATCTTCACCACTGATAACTATATATGGAAAGCAGGGCTGCAGCCAACCTTAAAAGAGTCACATTCTAGGGATGCAGTGATTAAGGTCTAGACAATTCAAGAGAGGACATGGTTGAGAGATATGCTATTCTATGTTAATGCAGTAAGTTCTATAAATAAATGCTATTAATACATTCCAAACAATAAATTTAACATGACCACAGTATGAATAATTGTTTGCATTTTCCTGCATTCTCTGTGTGAGACCTGTGTTTGTGGTCATCATGAACAAATACACTAACACCATTTGAGTCATTAGTATCCAGTGTTCACAGGCAGTACAATGGATGTTGAAGCAATATGAGTAATGCTGTAATCAGCATTAAATAAATGGCATTATGGAACTGCAGAGGCAAAAAGATCTATACGGTTCCAATTATAATAGGACCTGAAGAGCCATTGCATTGTGAATGATAATAGTGTTACTACCTTTTCCTTGCAGTGGTAGATATGAAATTGAACAGGAATGGTTTCTTTAGTAATAATTAATACAAATAGGTGACTCCAAGAAACTAGAAAAAATTTTTATGTTCACCGATTGGACAATAAGTAGCTATGTTTCCTTACCTTGACTCTCTTCAGCTTTTCCTTACCTTGACTCTTTAACAGCAAATCACTCCATCTCACATGGGTCCATGACTTTTATAATTATTTTTGTAATCAGATGATTGCTATAGATAGATTCTCTCTCTCCTCGAACATTTCCTCAGGGCTTTTAATATCTACAGGCAACCCTGGACAGAAGATAGTGTTGCTAAAGTGTTCAAGTTTCTATCTCTCTTCCATTCAAGAAATTCCCACCTGGAGCCTCTTAGCCCCATCTTCAAATTTCCAGACTCTAGTTACTCTGGCTTGAGTCAGGTGTGCACCTCTATCCAATCAGCTATGTCAGTTTTTCAGGATCATGGTGTAATGTATAGACCTGACTGCTAGGAGGCACTCCTGTGGGACAAGGGGAGTAAAGGGTAGTGCCCAGAGAAAAGAAAAAGCAGTTGGTTCTTGTATTGGTTTTCTAGTGCCAAGTAACAAATTACCACAACCTTAGAAGCTTAAAGTAACATGTATTTGTTATCTCTCAGTTTCTGTGGATGAGAAGTCTGGGCAGAGCTTAATTGGATTATCTGCTTAGGGTCTCACTAGGCAGCAATCAAGGTGCCAAGTGGAGCTGCAATTTCATCTGAAGCTTTTAGGCATATTCAGGTTGTTAGTGGAATTTAGTTCCCTGCAACTTTACATCAGAGGTCCCTATTTTCTTGGGAGATGTTGGCCAGGGGGTTCTCTCAGCTTCTAGAGAGTGCCCTCAGGTCCTAATTACATGGCCATCTCAAAACGGAGTTTACTTCTCCAAAGCCAGCAGGAGAATTTCTCTCCAGTTGGCTGCTGCTGCTGCCACTACCATTACTACTATATACTACTACTATAACTATTACTGCTATAAAGTCTTGTATAATATAATGTAATCAGAGGAGAAATGGTTCCGTCCCCTTTGCCATATAACATAAACTAATCAAAGGAGTGCCATCTCATTGTATTCACAGGTCCTGCCCACACTCACAGAGAGGGTATAATACAGGGCATGTACACCAGGACACAGAAATCTTGGGAGCCATCTTGAAATTCTGCCAACCATGGCTTCTGAATAGGCAAATACTCCAAAGGCCACTACAGTTGTTGCTTTCTCAAATCATTGAGACATCCTTAAACTGATGGTCTATCTTTTTCTCTTTAACTTTATTTTAAGAATGGCATAGTTTATGGGATGTATGTGAGTATTCATGGACACTCAAGTCTCACATACCCCAAATATACATCTCTAAGAATATTTTGTCACACAGATTTCTTTCAAATTTAAAATAAATGTGCTGAAAGAAATGACAAGACATTATTAAACATTGTTTACTTAGTACGTGTTATAATTTGACATTCTTAGAAATTCACTACATTAAAAAATGTGAATACATGCGCGCACACACACACACACACAACAACAACAACAACTCTCCTACAACTTAAATGCTCTTTTCATTCTGTAGAAACCATTAATAGGAAATTTTTGCCAGTTGGTGTTTCAGAGTCCTTTATAAATTAATTATAGTATTTACCAGCCATGTGGGAGTGAGAAGTCTAATTAGGTCAAGGAGGCTGGCCCTGCTGGAGACTGAGGGCAAAAGCATATATACGGTGTCAGTCGCAAATCTACTGCAGCTCTTTCTTGAGCACATATGTTTAAATAAAAAACTGGAACAATTCAAATACTGCATACAAAGTTATGAGAAAAATCATATCACAATTAGAATAAAAGCAGGTTGAAGTTTGCCATCTATCTATAGCAAAAATAAAATGTTTTTACTGACGAAGGATTTCACACACCTGTGCCATGCCACAGCAGGTATGGCATGTTCAATGCTGACAACACACTCATTTATTTATTTGTCCATTCATTCATTGACTTACCCACTCAACAGGTACAGGACTAGATATTGCAGCTATAAAGAAGATTATGTCACAGTCTCTTTGTTTAAGGAGCGCACAGAGTGCCGGTGCATATGGATGTGTAAATAGTGAGAAAACTGTGTTGTAAGTATAGTATAGGTATAATCAGAGGATATTATGGGTGTTCCCAGGAAGAATGACTCCCTCAGTTCATGGGTGGGGAAGGGAAATGCATTAAGGATACTTCATCACAAGTAACAGAAACCAAAGCTGGTTAAACTTTATCCTTAAAGGACTGGGATAAGAGCGAGGCAAATAACACACACAGGGCATGACATTTAAGGAGGCAGTCTCAGGTGCTGAGCCTGGAGTTATCACTTGAGAATGAGCGCCTCCTTAAATGTTGAACCCTAGGCATCTGGCTCACCCTAGTCCCCATCCTGTTATTCCTTCAGTCTTACCTTCTTCAAAAACTCTCATCCCTCACAGTGAAAAACAGTTGAAAAACTGTTTACATCCTAGTGTAAATAACTAAAAACAGTTTAAAGTGTCCCTTTTTTTTTTTTTTTTTTTTTTGAGACAGAGTCTGGCTGGAGTGCAATGGCACGATCTCGGCTCACTGCAACCTCCACCTCTCCACTTCCTGGGGTCAAGCGATTCTTCTGCTTCAGCCTCCCGAGTAGCTGGGGTTATAGGCATGCACCGCTACTCCCAGCTAATTTTTGTATTTTTAGTAGAGATGGGGTTTCACCACGTTGGCCAAGCTTGTCTGGAACTCCTGATCTCAAGCGATGCACCCATCTTGGCTTCCCAAAGTGCTAGGATTACAGGCGTGAGCCACCGCACCCTGCCTAAAGTTTACATTCTTATAAAGGGATTTTCAGTTAAATCAAGTATTAAACCATGAATGAAAAACTCAAATGTTTACAGGGTTCAGGCAGTAACATAAATCAATGAAGCAGGCCTGTGTAAAACACTAGGGAATGAGGGAGAATGTGACGAGCTGTTCAAAGCCTTTCAAATTCAACCTAAACATAAATGTTGTCTTGACCAAATAAAAAGTTCTTTTGGATTATCAGGTCAGTAGGATAGTTGTTTGTGTACCCTGCCTGTTAAAGAAATTCATTTGCTATGTTAGAACTTTAGATTTCTGTAAGAAAATGGTTATGAGGACATAAGCCTAGATGGAAAACCCTTGGGATATTCTTTCTTCTCTTAAGGGTTCATTGTGAGGCCCTACTCAGCATTCTTTTGGATTTCTTTCCTGCGGGCTCCAAGATTTGGCATAGTTGTTTCCATTCTTTGCTGTCACTATTTGTTCTTTTGCTGTGATCTATGAGTCACAGAACATAGCTGAAGAGTTTTTCACAGTTAGAAACCAGAGAGAAATAGACAAAGTTTAGGAACAGGAAAGTTATAGCATCATTAGAACTCTTAAAAGTCTCTTGTCTGGACGGGAACAGTATGATAAACAAGAGCACTCGCAGTTTATATCTACTCAACGTGCTTTTCTATTGCCATCTCACAGTCCAGGTGCTTCTGGGGGCCTGTCAATCATGGTTCTTCCTTTACCCCCGAGCACAGTTTGAGATTCTTGTCTCAAGATGTTCAGTCAGAATGTCCAGTCTCCTGATGAGGGGAAGGAGTAAAGCAGCTAGCCCTGTGGACCATTAACTTCCTTTCCTATGGGGGCACCACTAGGAAAAAGAAAGGAAGGCAGGTAATCTGTTCTAATCTCCTTTCTGACTAGACACCCTAATAAATAGAATAATGATTTTAGACAGAAGGAGATCTTTCTACAGAAAGCCCTTAGCAGGATCTCCCTGGATAAGGATTACTTCTAGTAAATAAATCTGGAATCTATTGATTTATGGGGACATGGATGGCTTCTCTGGAGAATGTCTTGTAATGGCATGCCATTTTATAACATTCTGAGGTATAAAATGGAGATGTATTATAAATTACACGCCTCTACTCTGTAAGGTAATAATCAGCAAAACTACGTACAGAGACCTAGTCAATCACTCTGGGTCAGTGGATAGGAAGCATCTGGCAAAGCCACACAGAATGTCCCAGACTTTCTCTGCTCTGTCTTTGCCTCTTGATTGCCTGTACTCCTGAAATTATTAGGAAAGCTTGATGCTATTTCTGATTTTTGTGAGTCCTTTTCGAGCATCAAATTCTGTGTGTTAGCTCACCTAATCATGGTGATTGTCTGAAAACTGAATATATGAACCAGGCAAGGCCAATCAGAATATTCCCGAGGATTCATTTAGGATTATTGGGAAAGAGAAGTTTTTTCTTCATTAGAGTTGCTGATCTGGTATATGTGAATGTGAGACCCACCTATATATAGAGAGTTTACCCACAAAAGGAAGTCAAGTAGATACAATAAGAGCTGATAGATGGAGAGAATTAAAGAGAAAGAAGTGGGGCGAGGGAAAAAAGTGAACTCTGAATATAGCATTTGTATCCCTGAATATAGCTCTATCTGAGGCATGCTTATCTCTTGGACTTCCCAGTCACCTGAGTCATGTCAGCACACTTTCTTTTGGCTTAAGCTACATTGCACTGGGGTTCTGTCACCTGCAACTAAAAATTCTGATTAATATGATAGCTTGAATTCGGCATGAGCCAGACTGGGAGGACCTGGGAACTCAGGACCAGGCAAACCCACTAGGAAGGAGTAGTACTCAAAGAAAAATATCAGATGTGAAACAAGGAATACATATATCATAAAGCTATTTTGAACTTCCACTTGTGATTCAGACATAAACGTTAACAGAATTTTAAATAAAATTGCAACTATTATAACAATTTTAAGCACCTTATTTTATGTATTTATGAAAGAATGTTCTTCTGTCTTTTTATTCTTTTCCTAGTTTTGCCCTGTGTATGACCTCGTTTGGAGCCATGAAACCAGGTAACATAAAGTGTTTTGTAGCTTTGGCTTTGATTTAGGAAGCAAAACTTCTTCTTAGCAATTATCCTTTTATGTTGCAATTACCTATTTGTTTTTATGTATCTCCAATTCTTCGCAGAATAAAATAAATGTTATTCTCACTACCCAAGCACCTGGAACAAGGTTAATGCTCGATGTTTGTAGGATAAATGAAGAGAGGAATTTTATTTTTACCATTATTGAAACTATGCTTAAGCCTGACCAATGTGAAACTGTGCAGGCTTGATTCCTTCTTACTCTTTACCAAATGTGCATAATTATTTTACTTGGTATGCAACAAAATGTTTGATTGTGATGAATGCTATTATAGTTAAGGCGTGTTGCAAACATTTGCTGCAATAAACAAGGAATGACTATTCTAAATTGTTTCAAAGTCTAGAGTAGTGGATAAAATCATGAGTCTGGAACTAGATTTCTTGCACTGCTTTCTGCTAGCCTTGCGACTTTGGTCAAGGTGCTACCTTTCTTTTTCCTCACCTGTATAATAGTGATAACAATGCATTATATTGTTGTTGTCAGTATTAAATATGTACTATGTTTAAAACTCTTCTCATGAAGAGTATCTAGCATGTGATATGTGTAATGTGTTTACTGTGATTCTTCTTATTATTGTTATTCTCCAAAATTCAGTTTTATCAAAGTAAGATGGGGAAAATATTACATATATGTGTGTATTTCTAATGGATAATACATGTAAAATGCCTGACAATAAATACACAATTACCAATTTTCAGAAACAAAACAATAATATAGCCCATCTAATACTGAAGTATACACACACACACACACACACACACACACACACTCATAAACAGCATAATGTTGATGTTGACAGGTACAGGCATTGAAACCAGTTTGCTCGGGTCAAATCCAGACTCTATTGCATATTATTTGTGTAATGTTGGGCAGGTTACTTAGCTTCTTGGAGTCACCTCTAATAAAATGAGGACAGTGGTAACATGTATTCCATAATGTGGTCTTGAGAATTAATTGTGTCAATTTTTCTAAAGTAATAAAGGCAATGCCAGGAAAATATTAAGTAGTCAATAAGTGTTAGCTCTTATTATCACTTTGAGCTTCAGTCACATTCAGTGATGACAATGAGGACAACGGTATTTACCTTACCAGGCTGCTGTGTAGATAAAGTGTGATAGCGCCCATGAAAATGTCTAGTAAATATGGGCAGCTGAAGCAGGAGAATCGCTTGAACCTGGGAGACGGAGGTTGCAGTGAGTCGAGATCTTGTCACTGCCCTCCAGCCTGGGTGACAGAGTAAGACTCTGTCTCAAAAAAAAAAAAAAAAAGTCTAGTAAATAGTACTCAATAAATGCCAATTTTCTCCATTTTTTATTTTATTATTATTATTTTTATTTTTTAAGACAGAGTTTCGCTCTTTTTGACCAAGCTGGAGTGCAATGGCGTGATTTCGGCTTGCTGCAATCTCTGCCTCCCAGGTTCAAGTGATTCTCCTGCCTCAGCCTTCTGAGTAGTTGGGATTACAGGTGCGCACCACCACGCCCGTCTAATTTTTTGTATTTTTAGTAGAAATGGTTTCACCATGTTAGCCAGGCTGGTCTCGAACTCCTGACCTCAGGTAATCTGCCCGCCTTGGTCTCCCAAAGTGCTGGGATTACAGGTGTGAGCCACTGCACCCAGCCAAATATCAATTGCATTTCCATGTGTGAATATAGGACAGAGAAGATAGATTAGGTGGAATTTTATCAGTGACACATATTATACATTGTTATCAAGTAAATATTATCAGTCAGCGTATTAGCTGTTCTTTTCTTATAAAAGTAGACTGTGCCACAGATACCTTATTTTGTTAATTCTTTTGATTCTGGTCATAGATAAATGGTGATTTACTCTATTCAAAGAAGGATAGAAAAGTAGGCTTGCATTTTAGGTTTCTTGTGGCATACACTGGTGTGCAATCTGCTAGAACTGAAGGAGGATGTTATTAATCAAAAGATGCACAAGGAGAGAAAGGACTTCATTATGCTGTTTTGCTTCCACAACTTGCACCTGGAGCTTCTTAATGAATGTGCCCTTTGGAGACAGGTGGCACTCTGAAAAGTGTAAGCCTCTCTAAACCTCTTCTTGTCTCAAATTGACACGTCCTCATGACACTATGAATAATCAATCTAATTCTTAAATGATGTGAATGACTTTGGTTGGACTATAATTAGTTGAAGCAATTTTTTCTCCTGGTCATTAGAAGCACACATTGCTAGAACTAGGGAAAGAAAGAAAGTCAGGAAATGGCTGGGAAAAAAAGTCATGTATTCCTTGAAAAATACAAATTTATAGATGATATTGTGTACTGGGTGAACAAATCCAGTAGATGGCAGTTTAGTAACATACAATATCCTTCTATCATGGGGAATTCATGTTTAGCAGTCATCTTTTCTTAGAATATATATGAAAATATATATCTTAAATGTTATCTGTTTATTGCAATATTTTGTGGAAAAGTTATCATCTACCACCTCTGTGGGTGCTCTCTGCTGGCTAAGAGAAGCAAAGTTGTTATAAACTTGTCAAATAACAAACAATATAAGGTGTGTTGGAATTTTCCAGGATTTTTCCATCATATTTTATTACCTCCCATTCATTTGAAGCACATATAGATATCTATGATATTTGAAGAAATAAAGGATTTGGCAATGTTTTTTAAGAAAAATAGCACTATAACCAACAATTGATTCCTCTGAAAAGCTGGCTATAATTTTTAGCATTTCATGCATAATTTCTTTAATTGTTAGCTAAGATATTTAGTAAGCTAAGAGAATTATGGAAAGGGAGCAGAGTATATATAGATTATCAGAATGAGAAGGTAATATGTCTGAGAATTTTTGAATGTTAAAAGGAGAAAAAAAGAGCCCAACCTTCCCTGAGATATAAACTCAAAGATTGCATCACTTCTTACATGGGATTCAACAAAAAGTCCAGGCATTAGGAAAATTCTGATTCCAGAACAGAAAGCTAGCAGTACGTTCTAAGATAGAAGTAAACCATTACACACATTGCATTGGTTTAATTGAGCATACATTATATCCTTCAGTAAGAAATTTCTGCCATGGTGCACTATTTTCTTGGGCACCAGGGCCTGACAGCTTTCTCACACAAGTCAGCAGTTGAAAGTGATACAATTTTGACGTGAAATGTGCTTATACTTTGAAAGCAATTAAACAAGCCTTGTTTGCTTATAATTTTCTAATAAAATAAAAGACCTTATGTGGAAAGCAATTTTAAAAACACATCATAACATTTTAAGTATGTAGGTCTTGCAACATTTGTTCCAATTTTCTAGTGACAGACACAGAGTAATAAGATTTCCCTAACAGATGCTTAGTGCTGGGTACTCACATGTCACTCAAGCTGACAAGGTTTCAGAAAAAAACACTTTCTTCACCATGTTACCATTTTGAAAGATCAGCTATTGCATATAATTTAATTTTGTTTAATTGAAAGGTATAAAATTCACAAAATACAGTTTATAAAAGTTAATGTAATGAATAAATTGGGAATATACCTTAAACAACCCACTAGATCCTATCTACAAATTTAGTCTGTCTCAGACAAGACTTTAATCCTATATGCCTGAAGAAGAGCTTTAGCTCAGTTCACAATAAGATTATAGAATTTTAAAGCTGGAAAAATACATGTAGATAATCTACTTCTTTCAATGCCCAGTTTTAATGATTTACATTTTATATATACCTGAAAAATTGGACTTACACCTGAAAAATCGGACTTATACCTGAAAAATCTGAACTTAATTAATATACAGCAGGCACCATTAAAGTTACATAGATTATTTATTCAATCTTTCAACCAACATTTATCAAGCATCTTACATATACTGACTAGTATTTCCGAGGAACTGTATTATGGACTTTTAATGCAAGAATAAATAGTTCACTATCCTTGCCTCTGAGGAAGTGCTCAGAGTCTAGCTGGGAAGATAGACAAGTAAATTAATAACTATACTATAGTGTGATAAAGCCTAGACAGGTTTGTATACAGCCCTGTGGGAAAACAGATGAGGGTGCAACCTATGTCACCTGGGGGTTTTGGGAAGATAACAGGAAATCACATTCGAGCTGGGTCTTGGAGTTTGAGCAGGAATTCTCAGGGGGAAAAGTAGGGGTGAGGATTTAGTAAAGGAAATAGACATGAAGGCAGAAGAATATGTTCACAGAATGACATCTTTAAATACAAGGAATGGTGGGAAATGAGGTAGAGTGGCCCTGGAAAGGTAGTTCAGATGCACACGTATGTTTATTGCGGCATTATTCACAATAGCAAAGACTTGGAACCAACCCAAATGTCCAACAATGATAGACTGGATTAAGAAAATGTGGCACATATACACCATGGAATACTATGCAGCCATAAAAAATGATGAGTTCATATCCTTTGTAGGGACATGGATGAAATTGGAAACCATCATTCTCAGTAAACTATCGCAAGAACAAAAAACCAAACACCGCATATTCTCACTCATAGGTGGGAATTGAACAATGAGATCACATGGACACAGGAAGGGGAATATCACACTCTGGGGACTGTGGTGGGGAGGGGGGAGGGGGGAGGGATAGCATTGGGAGATATACCTAATGCTAGATGACGAGTTAGTGGGTGCAGCGCACCAGCATGGCACATGTGTACATATGTAACTAACCTGCACAATGTGCACATGTACCCTAAAACTTAAAGTATAATTAAAAAAAAAAAAAAGAAAGAAAAAAAAATAAAAAATAAAAAAAAAAAGAAAGGTAGTTCAGAGAAAGACTGCAAAAATCAGATGCTAGAGAGTTTGGCTAGAGAGTTAGGAAACAGGGAGCTACTAAAAAAAAATTGAAAATGAAGAAAAAGGATATGATCAGATTTATATTTTTAAAAACATTATCTCTGGCAATGGTGTGAAAGATGGGTTAGACAAAGTCAAGAATAGTCTGATTGAAATATGTTCAGGTCTATACTAGCACAGTGGAAGTGACAATGGACAAACGCACATATTAAGGTACACTTTAGAAATGGAAGTAACAGAATTTGGCGATCAGTTGCTTGGAAGAGGTGGGTGCTAAGGGAAAGGGAGAAGGTAAGAATGGCTTCAAGAGATCTAGTTGGTATGATTAGTTTTGAGGGTTTGGATAAGCATTTATTTAATCCTCTTCACAAGCTTTTGAAGATTCTAACAGGTGAGAAAAATGAATCTCTGAAAAGTTAAGTAATTTGCCAAGGTTACTGCGTTGGAGTGAATTGTGTGCCCCCAAAATTCATATGTTGAAACCCTAACTCTCAATGTAATGACATTTGGAGATGGGGCTTTTCAGAGGTAAATAGGTTTAGATAAGGTCATAAAGTACTCATGATGGCACTAGTACCCTTATAAGAAGAGACCAGAGAAGTAGCTCTGTGTGAGAACACAGCAAGAAGGCAGCTTCTGCAAGCCACAAAGAAGGCCCTCACCAGAAACTGAACGTGGTAGAACTCTGATCTTGGACTTCTTAGCCTCCAGAACTGAGAGAAATCAATGTCTGTTGTTTAAGTGACCCAACTTCTGGTATTTTGTTACAGCAGCCTGAGCAGTCTAGAATTACCATACAGTTAGTAATTTATGAAGGCCAGATTTGAGCACATTCTGTTTCATTAATTCCAGAATCCAAGCTCTTAACCTGTTTCTTTCTACACTCATGGAGTGGCCAGTATGCCATTTACTGGACTAGGAAATATGGGAGGAAAAAAACATGTTTTGGATATCAGATAATCAGTTCGTTTCTTAACATCTTGAGTTTTACATAAGTGGTAGGCAAAACACTGGAGACATTCAGAAGAGAATTGTAAATAATAGTTCTGACGCTCATAAAAGAAATGGAGTCAGAAAGTTCAGCAGTAGGAGATACCAGTAATGATCGAAGCCGTGGGAGTGGCTCACATGGCCCAGAGAAGAGATGTAGAGTGAGAATGGCAGAGGACTGTGTAGAAAGCTTTCAGTGGCAGTGGAACGAAAGGGGTCGCTGGAGGAGACTGAAAAGGTGCACTCAGATGACTTAAAGGAAAACTTCCTTTAGTTAAAGTACAACTTCCACGTAAGTCTGTGAAATGGAGACTGACTTTTTCTCCCTTGAACATGCATTGGGGAGAAGGTTGAAACTGCATATTCTTAATGGTTTACTATTACTTTAAGAGCCTTTTCTTCACTGGAAAGCTGTCACTCACAGCTTCTCTTTTTCTGAAGTTCACAATCTCTTCCCATTGGATTTCACCATATTCCATTCCACACAAATTTTGTAATTGTAGTAGGCCACAAGTCCACCTCCTTGATGATTCTACCACCCCACCTGAATTCCTAGACTATCCTTAAGCCAACTTCACTTCCAACATGTTTCCGTGTCAATCAGGGAACTGCTCCTTTTATGAAATAAGCCATAAAATTCTTATGACTGAACCTCATAGCTCTCTCTTTCTACCTTCCTCTAACTCAATCCATATTTAATGTAGTTCAAGTCAATTATTAAATACTTATTGTATGTTGTGTGCTAGGACTTAGAATACAGACTCACACAACAGACACATATATGCGCACACATAGTGTAAACATACCCTAGCACTGAAACATTGTTTCATCTCACAGAATAGGAAGGGAGCAGGTATGTAAAAACAATTTTGCAATCCTAGTGTGATAAGTAAAATAATACAGGTATATTATAGATGCAGTAGTATGATACAGTGGAAAGTTTGAACAGTTACACTTAAGTTGAAAATGGGAGAGATATCATTTATCTAGAAATGAATAACTAAACCCTAAAACATAGTGGCTTAAAATGGAAATGATTCCTTATTTCCCATAATTCTGTGGGTTGACTGGGCTCCACCTCCATTCATCTGGTGGTTGGGATGAACAGGAATGGCCAAGAAGATCTCACTCATATGTCTGAGGTATAGTTGCTATATGCAATCTCTCCTCTCTATGATTTTCTGTCTGCATGGTATCTCATACTCCAGGCAAGATAGCCTGAACTTCTTCGCAATATGGCAGTTGGGTTAGGCCGGAACTGGAATAGTGTCAGTTCTACAGCATTCTGTTTGTTTGCCCAGAATCAAGGGGTTTTTTGGTGGGAGTAATGGCATGACTGTATACGGGTGGAAGGAAATTTTGGCGGCCATTTTTTTTTCATACTAAGTACTACACGTGACTTTAATAAGAAAGATGCTTGAAGTGGGTCTTGAAAACTGAGAAGTTCATTAGTGAATAGAGGACAGGAAGTTTAGGAGAAGAAGAGGAGCCCTTTGAAAGAACAGCAGTAACATGAAGACAGAAAGCATCATATTTGGTCTGCCTGACAGGACATACAGAATGCCTGGAGGCATTTGGGAAAAGGAATTAGAAATGAGCTTGAGAGGCAGGCAAGATTATAAACAATCTTGTATGTTTTAAGAAGTAATGGCACTTTATCATCCAGGCTGCAGAATACCCAGAGGGGTTTCATTCAGGGGAATGACTGCTCTTCACTCTCATTGATTCTTCTGTACTTTGTCAGTTTCGTATGTTCTTGATCAATAAGACTTCTCTGGCTTCATTTCCTTATTCACTCCAGCTGACAATCCATGGTCATTCAGTTAAACCTCTCTCTCACTGACGCTCTTATTTCCCAACACTCTCACGACCTTCTTCTCATTCCATTATTCCTAATCCTCGATTCTAGAATAACCCAACCATCTGTTTGTTCTGATCCTGAAACCAGGCACTGAATACTCCTGGAGCAAATCACATAACCATATTGATTGTCTGTCTGCCTTATACATTTATGATTTCTGACATCTGTTGGACTCTTAATCTTTTTCTAGGAAATCTTTACAGATACTTACCTATTTCCTATGATGCTTTCTTTTTAAAATTTTTACAGCTTTTTATACTTTGTACTTAATGCTGCACTCTTTATTCTTCGCAGATTACCTTCCCTACTTCACAGAGGAAATAGTTGTTACAGTCAGGAAAATTTTCCTTTATAACTTCTTCCTGGAGTTCATCTATTCTTTTCATTCTGGATGATCCTCTTTCTTTCCTTCCAGATTCCTATCATTCTGGACTTATTCTACTTCTCCTGCAACTCTAAATTGATTTACAGTTCTTATCCATCCTTATTTTCTTTCCTCCTTCAACATAGTCATTCTTCCTTTTTTACCCCTTTACTCTTGCCTTTGACCTCAAACCTTCTCCCTCTTGCAAGTTCTTGCTTTAATAATGATCTACTTTTTTACTTGCTTTTCCATTCTCTTTCTACAACTTCCTCCTCAGCCATGCTTCTACCACAATCAATATTCTCTCATTGTACCCCCTGCTTATTGTTTATTTTATATTTATTCCTTGGTAACCTGAAGCTAAGCTTGTCTCGATTGAACACCAGGCAAAGTTTTTGACATATAGTATGAAAGTAATAAATATGTATTAATGATCAATTTCTAATTTCCAATATTATAATCTCTTTTAAGTTCTCATATTATAGTGAGAAGATGGGGAAAAGGTCCCAGTTTAAGGTCCTGTCTTTGGATCAGTGGGAGCTTGCTAAACCATAGTTGCAACTGGACATAATGGCTGAGATTCTGTATTCTATAGATCTTTTCCAAAATCAATCTTATTCCATTTGCATTTAGGTTTGTTGGAACCTGTACTGTAGCAGTTGGTAAATATATTGAATATTACCATTATCTCTCTCTCTTTCCATACATATATGTATGCGTGTGTGCACTCTGGAAATTGTATCATTATATAAAAATGATTATTATTCCTGGTTGAAGTGTGGTGCCCATTTAACACATGATAATCACAGATTTTTAGAGCAAAAAATCTTTCTCATATGCTAGACAGATTTACAAAGGCAGAAATCATGGTTTCCTGGCATATAGAAGGTAACAAATATGTTTTTGTGGAATGAATGGATGAATGTTCTTTATGTGTAACACAGGAAAAAATTTCTAGATGAGCATAGAACATATTTATGAAATTTTAAATCAAATATAATATCTATTGTTAGGGCTTAGAATGTTCAGACACTGTAAGTGACTATTGTACTACTGTTATTGAAAGAAGAAAACACTCATCAGTATAGCAATTCACAGAGCTTGTTTTTTCTTGTAAATTTCATTTGTTAAGAGCGTTGTTTTAGATGCAGTCTCTCTATGGAAACATGTATAAACTCATGAGGAGTTTGAACATAAAGTACGGCTATAAAACTAGGTACTTATTTTCCTTCAATGTATCTAACTTTTATCTTACAGACTGTGAGCTCATTTAATAGCATCAAGTGAAGGAGACTGGTATAGCATCCCCTCTGCTGCATACCTTTGGGACTTTCCTGTATAATGTTGATGCTCAGTCTCAGCCAACCTGACAATAAAATGATCCACTTATCCAACACAAGCAGGCAGAGGAGGAGATACTACATCTTTTCACGCTGCGTCCCACTCCCAGAGCCAGTCCAATGCTTCCTTTGGGCTGAGCACACACACACAGAAACCCCTTCATCAACAATTTTTCATGTTTTCTGTTAAATTGGGTTTACTCTTCTTACGTGAATTTTCCCCTAGATACTTTTACCAAATAACACAGAAAGTATTTGAGGTGAACTAAAACTGTTTAATAATAAACTTTGTGGTTATAAAACCCAAGGAAGACAAGACTACTGAGGCAGTTAGAAGAAATTGCTGAAGCCAAGAATAAAAAAAGATATATGTTAGTCTAAATCTTAAAATGAAACTTTTCAAAGAACCAATATTGTCTAATTGGAAACTTTTATACATTCCTTGGGAGTCTACTTCATAAAGTAATTATTTTAGCCACTAACACATTTTTTACCATTGTGTAAAGTTTTTACTTTCTTAATTCCTCTACTCTCTGGCACTTCTGTTTTTAAAAATAACACAGAAAGCAATTGTCTTTTGCATTAGATATCTTACTTTTAACTGAAACTCATGTAAACCCTATTAAAGTTGCTTACTTAGGTATTTTTATTTTTTACTGAAAATAAATGCTTTCTTTTGGGACCATGTTTTGTTGTCAAGGTGCAATTCTAGAATTACCAGGCAGATTTGAGAGCAATCCTAATTGAATTAAAAATTCTAACTATGTTTTGTTATTATAGATTATAGCTTAATTATTTGAAGGAAACCAAGGTGCCTGTTGTCCTAAGATATTCTATCAACTTTTAAAAATACCTAACTCTAACAATCTTCTGTTTTAACGCCTTCATTTTCTATAATTCTATTATTAAAATAAAAATATGTTGTTGACAGGCTTTTAACATATATATCAAAGACAATATGTAGAATTCTAACTAAAAAAAATAGGACCAGGGCAGAAAGATTTTGAGGGAAAATAGTGGCAGAAAGACTCAGAAAAGAATATTCAATGAAAAACTCTGCTTTGCTCTAGGTGGTATAAGGACTGGGCCTTTTGTCAGTTAACAGTCTTTCTGTACAATATTCAGAAAATCCAGCTGAGAAGATCTAAAACCAAAAGGGAATTTATTGCCTCTCATAACTGATACTCATAGCCTATATGCCAGTTATCAAGTTATTGCCTCTTGGCTCCAAATTCACCCTTCAATATATATTCTATGATAATAGACAATTCCTTTTAGTATTTCTCCTTTAAAGTGAGACCTATGTTAACCTTTCTCAGCAGAGGATGCTGATTTCAGGAAAAAGGTGTCAGGCTGCCTGCCATCCCTTAAGGCAGTAGTGTGGGTATAAGGACATCTGTTGAAGCTTTGCCTCAGTCATGTGCCAAGAACATAGGCCTTTGGCAACCTTGCAGAGTAGATCCTGCAATAACCTTCTTGCTTTGCCCTTGACATGGAAATTTGCATACGCATATCCTCTTGGCTCTGTTTCTTTAGAGAACTCGAATACAGCAATCAACAGATGTCACTATTGACCTCTGAAAATAAAGGAGGAAGAGGAGAAAGACAGTGTGGAGGTGGGATTGGACAAAGGCATGATCCTTGGAGGAAAGGTAGAGAAGGATCAACTTCTTATTTCACAATTTTGTCTTGGGCAGTTAGTATATTTACTAATTCTAGACTTTCAGTCTATTTCTCTCTCACTTTTGGGGTGTAGTAAGGTACAACATATTATATAACTTTCCACCACTCATCTACTGATTTGTTGGCCAGAACCAAGAGGACACTGGAGGACTTACCAACATTTATTCATGGGCTGGGATGAAACTTGATCCAAGGGCCCCTCAGAGGTGTATAATAATTATAGATGTTTATAAATAATTGAGTCAATGGCTTATTTGCTTGTTTATTTATTCACAGACTCATTCAATTATCCACTTAGCACCAGGTACAGCTAATCTGTGAAGTAAGGAAAAGAATTTCAAGATATGTAGTATATAGTTCCCGGCTCTCCAATAATTTATATACCTGTTACATAATAAAACAAATGAACTTATTTTTAATTCAGGGGTAATTAAAATCAAATTGATGAGAGAGGTTCAAATGATCGTTGCAACTCAGAAAATGGAGAAAGAACATTTGCTGAAATGAGGGAAGGCTACATAAAAGAGGTATAGTTGAGCTCTGAAAAATGGTTGGGATTTTGATATGAAGAGACAGAAGATGACTTCTAGTTAGAAACAGCAAAAGCAAAAGAACAGGGTTAAAAAATAATACAACCTTGTTTGAGATGCATGAATAAAGCAACATAGTTGGAATAAAATATTTAGGGAGGCAACTTGAAGGTGAGGTTGGAGTAACACATTGGGAAATAATCATGGTCAACCTTAAAGGCCAAACTAAGAACTTACATATTTTTTAAAGTGCAGAAAAGTGCATAAAAGATAAGTGTCCATTTCATAGATTATTACAAAGTTAATGCTCCTATGAAATCACTACCCAGATCACAAAATAAAACATTTCCAACATATCAGAAAGCCCATTCAGCCCTTTCAAAGAACATACCTTTTTTTCTCTCTCAAGGAAACTCCACTGACCTCTAACACCATAGACCAGGAGTGACTATTTTTTAATTCTATATACCTGTCATTACATAAAATATATTATTTTATGTCTAACTTCTTTCACCTAACAATGTTGATGAGACTCATACATGCTGTTGAATGTATCTGTGGCTCACTTATTTTCATTGTTTGATGATATTCTAGTATATAAATATACCACAATTTATCCAAGTGACTGTTATTTTGTAGAATTTAAAGATTATAATAAGGGTGATCAAATATACTTGAGCTTAAGTAACTGCCAAGAATGGTAGAGTCTTAACCAACTAAAGGAGGCTTAGAAGAAAATTCTGGTTTGGAGTATATGGTTTTCAATTCTAAAATTATATCGCTTACCTTATTAAACTATTTTACCAATCCTTTAGTTTGAATTTGTGACAATCTTTTTCTTCAACTCTCATTTTTCATCATTGCTATGGAAGGTCATTCTCAGAAGACATTGCAGCTGTCAGGGAAGAAAAAACCGGGACTATGGAGGGATAGTTAAATTGCCTCCCTCTCAGTGAGCTCGGTATCCAGAGCTTTTCTATTATTCAAACCTGACGGCTTTGGTGTAAGGAGTGATAGTAGCTAGGAGAATGACAGGTCTGGGACTTCTGGGAAACCTAAGTCCACATAGCTTTTAAAGTGGTAGCTATTCCATGTGCTCAACTTATCACTAATTCTTTCCTTATTTCTAGACATTTTTTTTTCTATCACTGACATAAGCAATGGCTTTTTCCATTTTTGCGGCCTATTACTTATTTAACTGGATATTAACAGGTATCTAGCAGACATGTAGATACCCCAGGAACAGCATGCCACTACCTTCACCTGTGTTGGTGTTGTGATAGTAATTCCAATTGATTAATTTTTTTATCAATTGATTAATTTTTGAGACAGTTTGCTTGGATAACAGTTCAGACATTGCTACACTTGACTGTATGAATTCCTATGGAATGGATCTCTTAGGCTCTGTGTGCATTTTAGCACAGCCTTTTTAATAGAAGCTATTATTTAATATCTGTGGTAATATTTTACTTACCATTGTATCCGGAAACATAGGAAAGACTGTTCATTAAACTTGTTTATATTGCTTCTTCCAATCGGGTTTCTTTGACAAATGTTTTGCCTTAAATTTGTGCTTTCCAGGATTATTACTATGCCTTGATAGCTTATGGGATGGCACTAACAAGAAACAGAAGAGATAGTATCTTATATTTCTAGACCACTTTAGAATTTACAAAGCATTTCTACATCTATTATTTCCCATTACTGTCTCCACCACCCTGTAAAAGAGGTGTTTTTGCTTTCATTTTAAAGATCAAGAAATGTAGGCTCAAAGACATATGTAGTATCACAGTCACTGGTTTGTGTAAGATCAAATCTGATCTTCTAATCCTAGGTTCAGCGCTATTAGCTAGTGCCTCCATCCTGCTTATCTGTATCTGGTGTAGATTTTCCTGTTATCCCTTTGGTATCTGGTGTAGAATTTCCTGTTATCCCTCAAATGTTAATTAGGAGCTATATTCTTGCCAGGTAAGAATTATATGTCTATCGAGTTCATATACCTTAGCATTAGACAACAACTGAAATTCTCAAAATTATCAGGTTAATGTATCACCTAGAACTAGTCAATTTTCTGGAATTAATTTTATGTCATAAGGCTTACTTTTTATCTTTTCATGTGCTTTAATAATACTTGAACCAATATTACCTCCTATGTGAACAGAGTTCAGGTGAATAGCCAGTGAGCTTCTATTACAGATCTATTTTAGAATTGACTTCTTTGTGGCACCAATAAAATCTTCAACTACAGCATGACTATGTTGTCAAACAGTTGATTTTCATCATAGTCTGAATATTGATTCATTGAATATGTAACTTTTTTCTTGAGAGAAATAAAATTATTTCCCTGGATACGTTACATAGATCATCAGTATGTATGAAGTTTTGAAGAGGTTGGTCATTGGTAAATACACTAAAGAAAATAATCCGAAACAAACCATACAGATAAAAGACAATTCTTACATTAGTTTAACATTAAATGTCCCTTAGTATATAGATGAAAGACTAAAATGCAGGACAATATAAGCATAATATGTGTTGATTTATGAGCAGCATGCAGCTCAATAATCCATTGGCGTCTACTGACTAAGATCAGTGTAAGGGCAAACACGGCTCTCTTTTGAGTGCTGTTCTAGGCTCTTCTGGTGAAAAGATATTTTTAGGCAACACTGTGCAATTCAGAGAACGTGAAAGGTAATGAGGTATTCCTCTCAGCGCAATGTACCATGTCCATTCTATCATTGAAAGAGTAATGACATGAATCAGAAAAGCCAAACACATATACATTTAAATCCCTGAAAAATGATGTGACTATGAAGTTACTGAATTACTTGGATGTTTTGTCAAAGTTTACTTCCTGGCTAAATAGTGGGCCTCTCCATATTCAACCATGTCACATACTTATTTAAATATGTCACATATTTAATTAAACTTTCTTGCTTAAATTGGAGTTGGAGAATGATCTGGCCAACATGAACCAAGTTGAGAAGGGGTTATTAATTAGGTTCCAGGATGGTGAAGAGTATACAATTCTTACCCAGGACCATGGGAATGCAGTGAGCCAAAGGGATTGGCAAATCTGTCAGAAGAAAGAAAGAAGAAATCTGTCAGAGGAAAGAAAGAACATTAGATTTTCTGGGCCAAAAATTAAGCCAAAAAACTTTTAGCAAAGAAATAAGATATGAAAAGAGCAAAAGCCTTTCGGGAGTGAATAGGTGGTTCTTTGACAATGTCCTAATTTGACAATGGTAGAGGATAAGATAACTGAGGTTTTTCTTTAGGGAACAGTGGGCATATGAGTGAAAGGAGTTGGTTGGCTAGAAGGGCCAAGAGCTGAGCAGATTACGATTCATTATTCTTTCCTACGATAAACATTACCTAGTATTCTATCATTAGACACAATTAAAATGTGTAAAAGCAAAAAAGTCACCATCATAATCAATTATTTAGTTTTTCTAAAGGATTTCAAACAATGTTTGATTGATTTTTAAATGCTGAATTGGATGACTTTGGGATTCAATTAGTAATACAGAGGAACAGACTCTCAATGGGAGACAAATTTCAAGGTTATCCAGTGGCACTTGAGGCAGGAATTCTTTCTATATTGTTCAGGTTGAGCGAAAGTCTGGTATTAAGTTCTGTGTTGACAGTACACATGCTGCTTTATGAGGCACTCCATTTCATTGTGTATAGCCTTATGTCTGTAATTTTTATTTTTGGCTTCCTAGAAAACATTCCTAATTTCTACCAGCATTTTGGTTTATGTTTATAGAAAAATGTCTTCTTAATCTGATACAGTCTAGTGAAACTATTAATGATGGCCCTTACCTCACCCTAAACAAAGGTACCAACCTGACCCCGGGTAGTCCTGTAGTCAGTCCTTTTCTCAAATTTGAATCTTGAACACGGTGAAACAAATGTTCAGCATTGTTTCATTTCCAGCAGTGGTTGGTGCCCTGACCAGACTATTTTCCCCCTGAGCCTCTGACCGTCTTTCCTGTTTTCTCATTCTCTGAATGAATCTGCCCTAGTTTTTGTTGTTTCCAAACTGATTCTCCAGCTTCCTGTCAATACTGTGCATGCCAGTCAACTGGGGAGACTGTTAGAAATGAAGATTCTTAGACCTCATGTTGCTTAAAGTATTTAGCAGTAGTAGTATGAGGTGGGGTACAGGAAGTTAAATTTACAACACACTCCGAGTAACACTGATGCAGTCAAAAATATGAGCTGACTTTTGGGAACACTGTACAATGTACATTTGTACTTTAATAGAACATTTCTGAAAGTGGAAAAGTCTTCCTGACTGACTCACTAACTGGATAAATTCCAGTTCTTTCATTCATTCAATAATTCAACAAACAGACATTGAGCATCTACCCTGTGACAGGCACCAACGATGAGCCTTGGAGTAAATAATATCATTAAGATTATTTGAGGCTGGGCGTACCAGCTTGCTTTTGGCGGGGCACTGAGTCATTCAAAAGAGCAAGGAATACATATCTAGATATCGATGTCTTATATTCAGTAAATATCACTAATAATCTTTAAAAGAAATGGACAAGCATTTATCTCTATATTTCCATATCCCTCATATTCCTCAAAAGTGTCATAATAAAGAGATTTCTTATTACACTCTAGGCATGTTCCTTTGTGTATGTAAAAATAGTTCTAGGCAATACCAGAAATCTCAGTTCTAATTAATTAGTCTTAGGCATGATAATAAAATTCAGCCATACCAATTTTCTGCCAGGTTTAATGAAACAAGGTTTTCTTCTTTCATTGTGGTACTCAATTGCCTCACAATTACATGTACGATGTACAATAAAAATAACTGTATAGGTGAACAGGATATGAAAATGTTCAGAAATTCTTCCTTTCAACTAACAAAAATAACTTTTTATTTTTTTTTTTTGAGACGGGCTCTCGCTCTGTCGCCCAGGCTGGAGTGCAGTGGCGCGATCTCGGCTCACTGCAAGCTCCGCCTCCCGGGTTCACACCATTCTCCTGCCTCAGCCTCCCAAGTAGCTGGGGCTACAGGCGCCCGCCACCACACCCGGCTAATTTTTTGTGTTTTTAGTTGAGACGGGGTTTCACCGTGTTAGCCAGGATGGTCCCGATCTCCTGACTTCGTGATCTGCCTGCCTTGGCCTGTAAATGCTGGGATTACAGGCGTGAGCCACCGCTCCTGGCCTCAACTAACAAAAATAACTCTGAAGTAAAATACTGTTAAATCAGGTTCAAATTTTATGTTGTTTCGTTGATTATTTTAAGATTATAAATCAGTGATCTTAAGTACATCTTAAAAACTTATATCCCTCTAAAATTGACTCTAAGTAAATTGACCTCTAAAATTTCTCAATTTAAGCTTAGATCATTGTAAAATATATAGTTTACTGTAAATTGTAAATATTGACATAAAAGTTGTATCTTCTTGAGATATAGCCATTTCGATTCTCATGAAAAATCAATATTAAAGTACTTAAACTAATTCATCTGTAACAGTCACAAGTTACCCTGAACTTCTATTTCTATACCACTTTTTCAATAGGATTTAGCCTAGTTTAACGCATTCTTTCTGCCTCAAAGTCTTTTAGTAATTACCCTTTTCCTACCACAAAAATATGGATGTACATTGAAAAAGTAATTAAAAATTTGGTGATGTAGACTCCAGGTGTTAAGAATTCTTCTGAATTCAATTTTCATTATTCATATTAATATATAATTAACCTAAACATCATGAATAATTTTTAGATAATATACATAAAAACTAAAATATATTAGAATTATATTCATTATTCTCATGATTGAGCTATTTCTTGTTTAATAAATGTATGTATCTGTGGCTGAATATTACTTATTGCTAGAATGAGTCAAAGCTTAGCATCAATCTATTCTATTTGATTGAGTTTCTTAATCCTGAGTTCTAGTTTGATTGCACTGTGGTCTGAGAGACAGTTTGTTATAATTTCTGTTCTTTTACATTTGCTGAGGAGAGCTTTACTTCCAACTATGTGGTCAATTTTGGAATAGGTGTGGTGTGGTGCTGAAAAAAATGTATATTCTGTTGATTTGGAGTGGAGAGTTCTGTAGATGTCTATTAGGTCCGCTTGGTGCAGAGGTGAGTTCAATTCCTGGGTATCCTTGTTAACTTTCTGTCTCATTGATCTGTCTAATGTTGACAGTGGGGTGTTAAAGTCTCCCATTATTATTGTCTGGGAGTCTAAGAAACTCACTCAAAACCACTCAACTACATGGAAACTGAACAACCTGCTCCTGAATGACTACTGGGTACATGACAAAATGAAGGCAGAAATAAAGATGTTCTTTGAAACCAACGAGAACAAAGACACAACATACCCGAATCTCTGGGACACATTCAAAGCAGTGTGTAGAGGGAAATTTATAGCACTAAATGCCCACAGGAGAAAGCAGGAAAGATCCAAAATTGACACCCGAACATCACAATTAAAAGAACTAGAAAAGCAAGAGCAAACACATTCAAAAGCTAGCAGAAGGCAAGAAATAACTAAAATCAGAGCAGAACTGAAGGAAATAGAGACACAAAAAACCCTTCAAAAAATTAATGAATCCAGGAGCTGGTTTTTTGAGAGGATCAACAAAATTGATAGACTGCTAGCAAGACTAATAAAGAAGAAAATGGAGAAGAATCAAATAGATGCAATAAAAAATGATAAAGGGGATATCACCACCGATCCCACACGAATACAAACTACCATCAGAGAATACTACAAACACCTCTACGCAAATAAACTAGAAAATCTAGAAGAAATGGATAAATTCCTCGACACATACACTCTCCCAAGACTAAACCAGGAAGAAGTTGAATCTCTAAATAGACCAATAACAGGATCTGAAATTGTGGCAATAATCAATAGCTTACCAACCAAAAAGAGTCCAGGACCAGATGGATTCACAGCCGAATTCTACCAGAGGTACAAGGAGGAACTGGTACCATTCCTTCTGAAACTATTCCAATCAATAGAAAAAGAGGGAATCATCCCTAACTCATTTTATGAGGCCAGCATCATCCTGATACCAAAGCCTAGCAGAGACACAACAAAAAAAGAGAATTTTAGACCAATATCCTTGATGAACATTGATGCAAAAATCCTCAATAAAGTACTGGCAAACCGAATCCAGCAGCACATCAAAAAGCTTATCCACCATGATCAAGTGGGCTTCATCCCTGGGATGCAAGGCTGGTTCAATATACGCAAATCAATAAATGTAATCCAGCATATAAACAGAACCAAAGACAAAAACCACATGATTATCTCAATAGATGCAGAAAAGGCCTGTGACAAAATTCAACAACCTTCATGCTAAAAACTCTCAATAAATTAGGTATTGATGGGACGTATCTCAAAATAATAAGAGCTATCTATGACAAACCCACAACCAATATCATACTGAATGGGCAAAAACTGGAAGCATTCCCTTTGAAAATTGGCACAAGACAGGGATGCCGTCTCTCACTACTCCTATTCAACATAGTGTTGGAAGTTCTGGCCAGGGCAATTAGGCAAGAGAAAGAAATAAAGGATATTCAGTTAGGAAAAGAGGAAGTCAAATTGTCCCTGTTTGCAGACGACATGACAGTATATCTAGAAAACCCCATTGTCTCAGCCCAAAATCTCCTTAAGCTGATAAGCAACTTCAGCAAAGTCTCAGGATACAAAATCAACATACAAAAATCACAAGCATTCCTACACACCAATAACAGACAAACAGAGAGCCAAATCATGAGTGAACTCACATTCACAATTGCTTCAAAGAGAATAAAATACCGAGGAATCCAGCTTACAAGGGACATGAAGGACCTCTTCAAGGAGAACTACAAACCACTGCTGAAGGAAATAAAAGAGGATACAAACAAATGGAAGAACATTCCATGCTCATGGGTAGGAAGAATCAATATCGTGAAAGTGGCCATACTGCCCAAGGTAATTTATAGATTCAATGCCATCCCCATCAAGCTACCAATGACTTTGTTCACAGAATTTGAAAAAACTACTTTAAAGTTCATACGGAACCAAAAAAGAGCCTGCATCACCAAGTCAATCCTAAGCCAAAAGAACGAAGCTGGAGGCATCACCCTACCTGTCTTCAAACTATACTACAAGGCTACAGTAACCAAAACAGCATGATACTGGTACCAAAACAGAGATATAGATCAATGGAACAGAACAGAGCCCTCAGAAATAATGCCGCATATCTACAACTATCTGATCTTTGACAAACCTGACAAAAACAAGACATGGGGAAAGGATTCCCTATTTAATAAATGGTGCTGGGAAAACTGGCTAGCCATATGTAGAAAGCTGAAACTGGATCCCTTCCTTACACCTTATACAAAAATTAATTCAAGATGGATTAAAGACTTAAACGTTAGACCTAAAACCATAAAAACCCTAGAAGAAAACCTAAGCATTACCATTCAGGACATAGGCATGGGCAAGGACTTAATGTCTAAACCACCAAAAGCAATGGCAACAAAAGCCAAAATTGACAAATGGGATCTAATTAAACTAAAGAGCTTCTGCACAGCAAAAGAAACTACCATCAGAGTGAACAGGCAACCTACAAAATGGGAGAAAATTTTTGCAACCTACTTATCTGACAAAGGGCTAATATCCAGAATCTACAATGAACTCAAACAAATTTACAAGAAAAAAACAACCCCATCAAAAAGTGGGCAAAGGATATGAACAGACACTTCTCAAAAGAAGACATTTATGCAGCCAACAGACACATGAAAAAATGCTCATCATCACTGGCCATCAGAGAAATGCAAATCAAAACCACAATGACATACCATTTCACACCAGTTAGAATGGCAATCATTAAAAAGTCAGGAAACAACAGGTGCTGGAGAGGATGTGGAGAAATAGGAACACTTTTACACTGTTCTTGGGACTGTAAACTAGTTCAACCATTGTGGAAGTCAGTGTGGCGATTCCTCAGGGATCTAGAACTAGAAATACCATTTGACCCAGCCATCCCATTACTGGGTATATACCCAAAGGATTATAAATCATGCTGCTATAAAGACACATGCACACGTATGTTTATTGCGGCACTATTCGCAATAGCAAAGACTTGGAACCAAGCCGAATGTCCAACAATGATAGACTGGATTAAGAAAATGTGGCACATATACACCATGGAATACTATGCAGCCATAAAAAATGATGAATTCATGTCCTTTTTAGGGACATGGATGAAACTGGAAATCATCATTTTCAGTAAACTATCACAAGGACAAAAAACCAAACCCTGCATGTTCTCACTCATAGGTGGGAATTGAACAATGAGAACACATGGACACAGGAAGGGGAACATCACACTCTGGGGACTGTTGTGGGGTGGGGCGAGGGGGGAGGGAGGAGGGATAGCATTAGGAGATATACCTAATGCTGAATGACGAGTTAATGGGTGCAGCGCACCAGCATGGCACATGTATACATATGCAACTAACCTGCACATTGTGCACATGTACCTTAAAACTTAAAGTATAATAATAAAAAAAATCTATTCTATTTTTGTTTTTATAGATACGAGATCTGAGAAAATGTATTCTCATAAATAAGTAGATGGGAATGGAAAGAGTTGTGTTTTAGCAGTGTCATTCAAATATTTGAACTCCTTCCAAGTTATATGCCAAAAATCACATAGTTATCTATCATCAAAAATTATTTTTAATGATATACCAGCTGTCATCTCAATTAGGTCTTCTTTCAATTTTGTTAAAGGCAAAGAATTGAAACTAATTCTAGGTTTTATTATTCAGTTATTAGGGTCATTTACTTTCTGAACACTAATAGCAATATTTTGAATCGTCCTAGAACTCTGGAGATTTTTGCACTCAGGGTCAATGTGCCATGGTAAAATGGATGACAAGCATCCCTCTTTTTGAAAGTGTAACAAGGATAACAAGGATAAGAAAAACCAGAATAAGTATTCTGACAGTCAAATTTTAGGAAAGAGTACATGTTAAGTTCAGGATGTAGCAATTATTTCCTTGAAATTATTCATGCCACCAAAGTATACATATCCCAGTTTGAACTCGGCTGGTCTGGTCATGTCTCCTTTTTAAGACAGTTAATGGTGGCCGGGTGCGGTGGCTCACGCCTGTAATTCCAACACTTTGGGAGGCCGAGGCGGGCGGATCACGAGGTCAGGAGATCGAGATCATCCCGGCTAACACGGTGAAACCCCGTCTCTACTAAAAATACAAAAAAAAAATTAGCCAGGCGCGGTGGCGGGTGCCTGTAGTCCCAGCTACTCCGGGTGCTGAGGCAGGAGAATGGCGTGAACCTGGGAGGTGGAGCTTGCAGTGAGCCAAGATAGCGCCACTGCAGTCCGGCCTGGGCGAAAGAGCGAGACTCCGTCTCAAAAAAAAAAAAAAGATACTTAACTAAACATTATGTGAATGTAGACTTTTCGATAGCAAAACTAAGGGACCTACAGGATATTGTATATTTCAAAAGAGCTGCAGCAAGATCTCCTGTCCTACATGTTCTTCTTATAGTGTAACATTGACACTCCTCTCATTGAGAAGTGAGGATCCATTTTCCCTTCTTTTGGACCTTGAAAGGCCTGTGAATATGGAGGAAGAGATGCTATGTGACTTCTGAGGCATAAAGCTCTGCCTGGTTCACTTGGGAGGCTCACTTCTAGAACCCAATTGCCATGCTATGTGGAAGTCAGACCACATGGAAAGGCCATGAATAGGTATTCTGGCTGACAGTTCCATTTGAGTTCTTAGACCACCGCCAGCATCAACTGCTAGATATGTGTGTGAGGAAGCCTTTGGGATTACGCCACGACAGTCATCTGAATACAACTGCATGAAAGACCTCGAACAAGAACCTCAAAATTAAGAGAGATAATAATAAAATGATTTAAGCCACTGTGTTTTAGAATGATTCATTATGTAGCAATAATAATCAAAACGGGACCTAAGAGAATACCTTAGTAATCAAAATAATTTGATGTTCATACAATCCAGAATTTATAGAAGTTTTAACTGATTTGATCTAAAATTAATCTTTTCCTATTATGAAAATTGCAGTGTGCATTAGTACATAAAGACTGCAAGAAATATATTAAACAGCTAATGTTTAATTTCATTAAAGAAAATATGACTAGACTTATGCTACAATTTGTTATTGGTTAGGGTTCTATAAGTATATGAAATTTTCCAAAGTTCTTTTATTTACTTTTAAAAATGTTAATTTTTATTCTCAAAGTAATATTTGTGCTTAATTTTAAAAGTACTACAACAGTACATAAAGAAATAAATAGAAGCAAACCCCTCTCCTCTTCCCTTTCTCTGGAAACATTTATTTTCAATCTGTTTTAGCTGTTTGTTCTGATATTTACCTTTCAATTTCTCTTACCATACTTTATTACTAGTTCTATGGCTTTTTGCTTTTTTCAATTTTAGGCTTTATTAGCTCCCTTCTACAGAAGATTATCTCTTTCACACTCCTTCTTCAACCCATTTTAATGCATACGCTTATTTTTTCTCCTCCTGTTCTCCTAATATAGTTATATCATGCTTTTATAAGGTATTAGTACTCACAGTTTAAATTTGCATTGTACTGTGATTATATATCTCCTCTCTCCCTTTTTACTACAGTTTTTGTTATATCAATTGGTTTTTTTAATCCAGGTCCCTAAGACTATTTTAGCCCTGAACTTTCTCACGGAACTGTAAAACAGGTTTCACTACAGTCCATGTTATTGAACACATAATTCTAGGTTTTTATTCTTTCTTTCTGTTTTTTTTTTCCATTTTTAATTTTCTTTAGGTCTGTCCTTCTGGAGTCCATTGTCCTCCTGTGAAAATCTGGACTCATGGATCTCTAGACTAAGTATACTAACTGACACTCTAGGTTGTCATTATCAGGAATTATTCTTTGTTTTTCATTTATCTTTTTTCTCTCTGTATTGAATTCCCTGATTTTTTTGGATTTTATGCCATCCTCTTTCTTGGTCTCTTTCTTTGTTTTGATGAAGCACATCTTCTAGTATTTCTGACAAAGGCTGCATACAAGATAAAATTTTTTGGAGATGCTGAAAAGGTTTTTTATTCTACCTTTACATTTGATTAAATTATAGCTGATGATAAAGTTTTAGATTAGAAATAACTTTCTCTTAGAATTAGGAAGCATCACTTTGTTGATTTCTGTTGATTTGTTGCTGCAATTGTTAAGTCTAATACTACTCAGATACCAGGTTTTTTTTTTTTTTTTTGTATAAGACTGGCTTTTTTATCTCTGAAGTTGTTTAGAATATTTTATTATCCTTGATATTTTGAAATTTCACTATGAATTTTTATATAGGTCTTTTTAAAATACACTATGCTAGACTCCAATTGCAAACTTTCAATATGGAAAATTAAATTCTTTATTTTTGTAAACTTTCTTTTGTTGTTAAGTTCTTCAGCTCGTTTTTTGTTTTTTTTTTTTCCTGCTCTCTCTGAAACTTCTATTTGGATTTTGGACTTCCAGGAATGATTACCTAATTTGAATAAATGTTATTCTTCTGTTTTCCATCCTTTTGTCTTTTATATTTTTGAGAAACATTCTCAGCTTTATCTCCAATTCTTCTACTGAATTTCTGCAATTATATTTTTAATTTCCCATAGCTCTTTTCGTAAATGTTTCTTTCTTTCATTTTTTTAAGCATTATTTTTTAAAGTATTCTGGTCTTATTTCATGGGTATAATATCTTCTCCCTGGGAATATTCATACTATATTTAGACTTTTGTTTCAATATTGCCTTTGTTTTACTCAGTTTTTCTTCTCTGTTCTTTTATTTTGGTTTCTGTTTTTAATGTTAGAGAGTTCCTTCCTGTATCTAGTCATTCTTGACCATTTTCTCCTATTTAAATCGAGGCAGAAAAATTTGAATTGGAAGTTCTAAGCACATGGATAGAACTTCTTACATGTAAGAAGTTGTAAGGCAATTTCCTTGGGGGATGCCAAAATATTAGTCTCTGTAGATCTTTTCTTTTATTCCGGCAAATTTCCCTAGAGGGTAGTCCTCCAATTTTCTTCTTGGAGGGAAAAACCCAGCTGACCTACTGTGCAGAAAATGGTTGGCCAGTGGGGGTGGTGATGTCAATGTTCAGTATAAAAACTTTCATTTTATAACCACATTTAGACTAAGGCCTCATTCCTAATGTCAGTTATGCTATTTTCCTTGAGTCTAGACACTTTGGTCCATCTTTTCTAAAGAATGAAAAAATAAGTGGGGTGGGACAGTAGCATAATTGCAAGGGCTGGGGTGGGGGCTCTAAGGAGAAAACTATGCCTGACATAAATTTTCAATCTGTCTTCCTGTTTCAGCCCTATTCTATCCCATACTCCTGCCTTCAGAACTACCTGGTTCCTATACAGAGCTTTTTTTGAGGGTTTGCTACTTGAATCTTCAGCTTCAGTTTTCTGAGTTCTGCTAATCAATTTCAATTAATCCCTGTTTTGGCAGGCCACAGGACAGTGGCTCATGCTTGTCAGTGGCTCATGCTTGTCAGTGGCTCATGCCTGTAATCCCAACACTTTGGGAGGCTGAAGTGGGAGGATCACTTGAGGCCAGGAATTTGAAACCAGCCTGAGAGACAGAGTGAGACTCCATCTCTACAAAAATTACAAAAATCAGCTGCTCTTGGTGGTGTGTTCCTGTAGTCCCAGCTAGTCAGGAGGCTGAGGTGGGAACATTGCTTGAACTCAGGAGTTTGAAGTTACAGTGAGCTATGGTCACGTCACTTCATTCTATCCTAGGCCCAGAATAAGACCTTGTCTAAAAAAGAAAAAAAAAAAAAAGAAACAACAACAAAAAACAAATCCATGCCCTTTTCATCTTACAAAATTGTGTTGATTTCTCTTGTCTACCATCCCTGATGTCTCCTTCTGTCTTCCATTTTCTTTGTCTTTGTGGTTTTATACATTCTTACTTCCTTTACTGTAATTTTAGTGCCATTTCAAGATTAAATGTATGTGTTTAATCCATTATGTTTAACCTGCATTCTGTAACTTTTTAATGTTTTGCACTTAAGGGATTTACTAATTCTGCCTCTGTAGGTTATTTTTACATTAGAAGATTTCACAGCTTTCAGCAAGTATGTACATGCCTATATGAAAAATTAACAAAATTATCTATCTTTATTATTTTCTCTTGATTTTTTATAATTAAGAAAGATAGGGTGGCATATTAGTAAGTGTTCATTCAGGAAAACTGCTAAAGCATTTAAGGAATTGGTTAGGAAATTGTTGGAAGACTGAGGAAGTGAAGAGGGGAAGGTGAGGTTACTCCTACTTACCACCTGTCTGGCAATAGAAGCAGCAAAGGAAATGGAGTTACCCAGAGACCAGGATTGTTGTGATGAAGAGGCTGTTGAGGTTCTACTTCTGCTGCTGCTGCAACTATCACCATTTTTTGCAGGCAGCTGAAAGCCCATGCCCCTGCTGAGCTGCACAACCGAGGTCTACAGTCTCTTTTTATAGAGGCTGCAGTTGCTGCTGCTAGAGCCAGAGCTCATAAGCACCATGCAGGAGCACCAGGTCTGCCACTGCTGTGGAATTGCACTTCTTGAGCAGGACCTAGAGCATGCACTTGCCCTGCCCCCTCTCTAACGCTTTCATGCATCTCCAGAAACAAAACACACACACACACACACACACACACGCATGCACACACAAACAGATTTCTCCCTTCCTTTGCCTTTCAGTCCCCCAACAGTGCCTCCCATTGGCAGAACCTTACTGGAAAGCAGCTGGTGAGAAAGTCTGTGAGATATAGTTTGCAGGCTCCCAGCCATCTTGTGATACAGAGGAGATTCCAGAAGGCTGGGAAGCTTGTTGTGAGCCAAATGACATATAGCCAGCCCAGAGAGTTTGAAGGGAAAGTCAGCAACTGACTTGTGAATATTATCATTTTTCCTAGTAGGCATATCTATCTGGCACATCCTTTGAGTATGATACACATCTATAAATATATTGCATATACATATATTTAATAGTTAGGGAGACTTTGAGAATAAAATTAGAACTGCTCGTGGCAAAGAGGTTTGATAATTTTTCCAACTGTGAAGAAAACTTTAATAATTATGATATTTCATTGATTATTTTGACATTTCCAGAGTTTATATTATACATTGCTGTTTTTGCTGACATTTTACCAAATTTGGAGCAAGAATATAAATTTAATAGGTTAAGTAGGACTTTCTCATTGTTTCAGATTTTTAGTTAAGGCCAAAAACTGAGCAGAAGAGGGGCTAAATTCCTCAGATTCTAAAGATTGCTGCTAAGGAAGCCAAAATTAGGTTCAGAAACTTACCCCAGGGCCAACCAAGAGAGAGCAGGTCTGGGCCCACTGCCATCAATCTGCTGGGCCATTGTTTTTCTTTTTAAAACTTGTTTATTAAAGTGAATATGATCTTTCAGGTGAATCTGGCTATTTTTGTTGCTAAAATTGAAGATGAAGAAAATCCTGTTTGACTGGCCAATATGTAATCATAGAAAATAAAAGGGAATATCTTTCAGGTTCTTGGGCTCCTTCTGTCAGAGAAATTAGGAGTCAACTCTGATCCTCAACTAGTTGCTCATGTTTTGAAAAGGCAAAGGGAGGACACATTCGTGACAGACTAGATTGTTCCTATTTACTTGTTCTTATGCCTTCTATACAGAGTTATTCAAAATAAAGAAACAGGAGCTGTTGAGTTGATATCAATATGATACTTGGATGGCATTTGGCCAGAGGACTCATGAATATCCAAATCCTGCCCTGCCTTGGCTATCCTTCTCTGAGAAATACCCAAAATAAGGATCCATGCAGGGTACACTGACCAACAGAGGACAGTGACATCATGTTAAACAGCTGCTTGGACTTGACTCTCAAACTCCAAAGCACAATAAAAGGGAACTAATCAAGACTTCATGAAACATTCTAAACTATATTGAAGTATATATTGAAGTATATACTGAACTATACAGTATATACAGGCTTGAATATCCTGGAAGCAAAGAAGACCAAAAGGCCCTTCAGACCATTTTTACCTCAATATTCAATCCACATTTAGGTCTTAGCCTTCCCATGTGGTGACTACTCCACTCACAGGTCCCAGTGTGTGAGACATAAGGACAGATGGAGAGGGAGAGAGCCCTCCATGGACTCTCTTGGGCTGCGTTGGTAAGCCAACTGATTCAGCTTCCTTGTGGACGAGTAAGAGACCAGCTGAAGAGAAAAAAGAAAGAGAAGGGAGAGAAGAGAAAGAAAAAGGGAGAGGAGAGAAAGAAACAGGAGCAGGCTTTCTCCCAAGGAGAATAGATCCCAAGCTTAGCCTTTCTTCACTACACTCCTGGAAGTCAGAGTCCAGAAAAGCAAATATAAAGGAGAGATTTCGGCTTTTTCTTCTCTTATTGCTATTAAAATATCTTAGAAGGGGAGACATCACACAAGTATGTGGCCTTGACCTCTGTGAACACTCCGCTGTGATACAGTTGAGATGCTAGAGTATAACATCCAGGTCAGCAGTGGGATGAGGGAAGCTTGGAGTAGACAGCAGAAGTGAATGAAATCTGGAACTCCTCTCTGGGAGGCCAGAAAAAACCACTGTGCTGATGTCAGCCTTTGAAAAAGTCTGATGTTTTATGACTTCATGTTTTAGTGAACAACAAGCCTTAATTGTAACTTCTGCGTAAAACATTTACTGATGGTCCTGGAATTGATTGATCTTTTCATTTGCTGAGGTACTGTGGCACTTTTTTTTTGTCAGTCTTGTAGCATCTTTTTTCTTTTTTTTTTTTTGAGACAGTCTTGCTTTGTCGCCCAGGCTGGAGTGCAGTGGCATGAGCTTGGCTCCTCTGCCTCCCAGGTTCAACCGATTCTCCTGCCTCAGCCTCCCAAGTAGCTGGGATACAGGTGCATGCCACTACACCTGTTAAATTTTTTTTTCTTTTTTTGTATTTTTGGTAGAGATGGGCTTTCACCATGCTGGCCAGGCTGAGCTTGAACTCCTGACTTCAAGTGATCTCCCTGCCTCAGCCTCCCAAAGACCTGGAATTACAGGCATGAACCACCATGCCTGGCCAGTCTTGTAGTGTCTTTTCATGTTTCACTCTATGTTTGTAACTGCACAGTGCACTTTTCTGAGGCAGATAACTTGTCATTTACCTCTTTGTATTTCTAGGATCCAACATAGTATTTGGCATTAAGTAGGCACTTAATAAAGTTTGAGGATAAAATTGCCTAGTTTACAGATGATACTATTGAGGTAGGACTTTTTTTCTTAATGAAAACTGTCTCCAAAACTTTGTTTTGAAAATGTTTCTCAATAGTTACCTCTCCTAAAAATTGATTTAGTATTTTCATTCAGTGTTATTATTGAGACGAAGGACTTACTGCTGCCATTTTGTTGCTTATTTTCTGGTTGTTTTGTAACTCCTCTCTTCCTTTCTCACTGTCTTCCTTTGTGGTTTAGTGATTTTCTCTCATAATATGTTTTAATTAGTTGCTTTTATTTTTAATGAATCTATTACACGCTTTTGCCTTGTGGTTATGATGAGGCTTACTAAAAATCTTATAGATATAGCAAGTTATTTTAAAGACACAGCAACTTATCTTACACCACAAGGAAAAGAATAGAAACAAGCCTCGATTTCAGAGCCTATTATTGGTCTATTCAGGGACTCAACTTCTTCCTGGTTTAGTCTTGGCAGGGTGTATGTGTCCAGGAATTTATCCATTTCTTCTAGATTTTCTAGTTTATTTACATAGAGGTGTTTATAGTATTCTCTGATGGTAGTTTGTATTTCTGTGGGATCAGTGGTGATATCCCCTTTATCATTTTTTATTGCATCTATTTGATTCTTCTCTCTTTTTTTCATTAGTCCTGCTAGCAGTCTATCAATTTTGTTGATCTTTTCAAAAAAAAAAAAAAAACAGCACCTGGATTCATTGATTTTTTGAAGGGTTTTTTGTGTCTCTATCTCCTTCAGTTCTGCTCTGATCTTAGTTATTTCTTGCCTTCTGCTAGCTTTTGAATGTGTTTGCACTTGCTTCTCTAGTTCTATTAATTGTGATGCTAGGGTGTCAATTTTAGATCTTTCCTGCTTTCTCTTGTGGGCATTTAGTGCTATAAATTTCCCTCTACACACTGCTTTAAATGTGTTGCAGAGATTCTGGTATGTTGTGTGTTTGTTCTCATTAGTTTCAAAGAACATCTTTATTTCTGCCTTCATTTCGTTTTGTACCCAGTAGTCATTCAGGAGCAGGTTGTTCAGTTTCCATGTAGTTGAGCGGTTTTGAGTGAGTTTCTTAATCCTGAGCTCTAGTTTGATTGCACTGTGGTCTGAGAGATAGTTTGTTATAATTTATGCTGTTTTACATTTGCTGAGGAATGCTTTACTTCCAACTATGTGGTCAATTTTGGAATAAGTGCGATGTGGTGCTGAGAAGAATGTATATTCTGTTGATTTGGGGTAGAAAGTTCTGTAGATGTCTATTAGGTCTGCTTGGTGCAGAGCTGAGTTCAATTCCTGGATATCCTTGTTAACTTTCTGTCTCGTTGATCTGTCTAATGTTGACAGTGGGGTGTTAAAGTCTCCCATTATTATTGTGTGGGAATCTAAGTCTCTTTCTATGTCACTAAGGACTTGCTTTATGAATCTGGGTGCTCCTGTATTGGGTGCGTATATATTTAGGATAGTTATCTCTTCTTGTCAAATTGATCCCTTTACCATTATGTAATGGCCTTCTTTTGATCTTTATTGGTTTAAAATCTGTTTTATCAGAGACTAGGATTGCAACCCCTGCTTTTTTTTTGTTTTCCATTTGCTTGGTAGATCTTCCTCCATCTCTTTATTTTGGGGCTGTATGTGTCTCTGCATGTGAGATGGGTCTCCTGAATACAGCACACTGATGGGTCTTGACTCTTTATCCAGTTTGCCAGTCTGTGTCTTTTGGTTGGAGCATTTAACCCATTTACATTTAAGGTTAATATTATTATGTGTTAATTTGATCCTGTCGTTATGATGTTAGCTGGTTATTTTGCTGGTTAGTTGCTGCAGTTTGTTCCTAGCATCAATGGTCTTTACAATTTAGCATGTTTTTGCAGTGGCTGGTACCGGTTGTTCCTTTCCATGTTTAGTGCTTCCTTCAGGAGCTCTTGTATGGCAGGCCAGTGGTGACAAAATCTCTCAGCATTTGCTTGTCTGTAAAGTATTTTATTTCTCCTTCACTTATGAAGCTTAGTTTGGCTGGATATGAAATTCTGGGTTGAAAATTCTTCTCTTTAAGAATGTTGAATATTGGCCCCCACTCTCTTCTGGCTTGTAGAGTTTCTGCCGAGAGATTCACTGTTAGTCTGATGGGCTTCCCTTTGTGGGTAACCCGACCTTTCTCTCTGGCTGCCCTTAACATTTTTTCCTTCATTTCAACTTTGGTGAATCTGACATGTGTCTTGGAGTTGCTGTTCTCGAGGAGTATCTTTGTGGTGTTCTCCGTATTTCCTGAATTGAATGTTGGCCTGCCTTGCTAGGTTGGGGAAGTTCTCCTGGATAATATCCTGCAGAGTGTTTTCCAACTTGGTTTCATTCTCCCCATCACTTTCAGGTACACCAATCAGATGTAGATTTGGTCTTTTCACATAGTCCCATATTTCTTGGAGGCTTTGTTCATTTCTTTTTACTCTTTTTCCTCTAAACTTCTCTTCTCGCTTCATTTCATTCATTTGATCTTCAATCACTAATACCCCTTCTTCCACTTGATTGAATTGGCTACTGAAGCTTGTGCATGCATCACGTAGTTCTTGTGCCATGGTTATCAGCTCCATCAGGTCATTTAAAGTCTTCTCTACACTGTTTCTTCTAGTTAGCCATTTGCTAATCTTTTTCCAAGGTTTCTATCTTCTTTGCAATGGGTTCGAACATCCTCCTTCAGCTTGGAGAAGTTTGTTATTACTGATCATCTGAAGCCTTCTTCCCTCAACTCGTCAAAGTCATTCTCCGTCCAGCTTTGTTCTGTTGCAGGCAAGGAACTGGGTTCTTTTGGAGGAGAAGAGGTGCCTAATTTTTAGAATTTTCAACTCTTCTGCTCTGGTTTCTCCCCATCTTTGTGGTGTTATCTACCTTTGGTCTTTGATGATGATGAAGTATAGATGGAGTTTTGGTTTGGATCTCCTTTCTGTTTGTTAGTTTTCCTTCTCTGAAATTGAGGTAATAATTAATAGCTTACCAATGAAAAAAAGTCAAGGACCAGATGGATTCACAGCCAAATTCTACCTGAGGTACACGGAGGAGCTGGTACCATTCCTTCTGAAACTATTCCAATCAATAGAAAAAGAGGGAATCCTCCCTAACTCATTGTATGAGGCCAGCATTATCCAGATACCAAATCCTGGAAGAGACACAACAAAAAAAGAGAATTTTAGACCAATATTCCTGATGAACATTAGTGCAGAAATCCTCAATAAAATACTGGCAAATGGAATCCAGCGGCACATCAAAAAGCTTATCCACCACGATCAAGTTGGCTTCATCCCTAGGATGCAAGACTGGTTCAACATATGCAAATCAATAAATGTAATCCATCATATAAACAGAACCAAGGACAAAAACCACAGGATTATCTCAATAGATGCAGAAAAGGCCTTTGACAAAATTCAACAGCCCTTCATGCTAAAAACTCTCAATAAATTAGGTATTCATGGGACGTATCTCAAAATAATAAGAGCTATTTGTGACAAACCCACATCCAATATCATACTGAATGGGCAAAAACTGGAAGCATTCTCTTTGAAAACTGGCAGAAGACAGGGATGCCCTCTCTCACCACTCCTATCCAACATAGTGTTGGAAGTTCTGGCCAGGGTAATCAGGCAGGAGAAAGAAATAAAGGGTGTTCAATTAGGAAAAGAGGAAATCAAATTGTCCCTATTTGCAGATGACATGATTGTATATTTAGAAAACCCCATCGTCTCAGCCCCAAATCTCCTTAAGCTGATAAGCAACTTCAGCAAAGTCTCAGGATACAAAACCAATGTGCAAAAATCACAAGCATCCCTATACACCAATAACAGACAAACAGAGAGCCAAATCATGTGTAAACTCCCATTCACAATTGCATCAAAGAGAATAAAATAACTAGGAATCCAACTTACAAGGGATGTGAAGGACCTCTTCAAGGAGAACTACAAACCACTGCTCAACGAAATAAAAGAGGACACAAATAAGTGGAAGAATATTCCATGCTCATGAATAGGAAGAATCAATATCGTGAAAATGGCCATACTGCCCAAGGTAATTTATGGATTCAATGCCATCCCCATCAAGCTACCAATGACTTTCTTTGCAGAATTGGAAAAAACTACTTTAAAGTTCATATGGAACCAAAAAAGAGCCCGCATTTCCAAGTCAATCCTAGGCCAAAAGAACAAAGCTGGAGGCATCACACTACCTGACTTCAAACTATATTACAAGGCTACAGTAATCAAAACAGTATGGTACTGGTACCAAAACAGAGATATAGATCAATGGAACAGAACAGAGCCCTCAGAAATAATGCCGCATATCTACAACTATCTGATCTTTGACAAACCTGACAAAAACAAGACATGGGGAAAGGATTCCCTATTTAATAAATGGTGCTGGGAAAACTGGCTAGCCATATGTAGAAAGCTGAAACTGGATCCCTTCCTTACACCTTATAAAAAATTAATTCAAGATGGATTAAAGACTTAAATGTTAGACCTAAAACCATAAAAACCCTAGAAGAAAACCTAGGCAATACCATTCAGAACATAGGCATGGGCAAGGACTTCATGTCTAAAACACCAAAAGCAATGGCAACAAAAGCCAAAATTGACAAATGAGATCTAATTAAACTAAGGAGCTTCTGCATAGCAAAAGAAACTACCATCAGAGTGAACAGGCAACCTACAGAATGGGAAAAAATTTTTACAATCTACCCATCTGACAAAGGGCTAATATCCGGAATCTACAAAGAACTTAAACAAATTTACAAGAAAAAAACAAACAACCCCATCAAAAAGTGGGCAAAGGACATGAACAGACACTTCTCAAAAGCAGACATTTATGCAGCCAAAAGACACATGAAAAAATGCTCATCATCACTGGCCATCAGAGAAATGCAAATTAAAACCACAATGAGATACCATCTCATGCCAGTTAGAATGGTGATCACTAAAAAGTCAGGAAACAACAGGTGCTGGAGAGGATGTGGAGAAATAGGAACACTTTTACATTGTTGGTGGGACTATAAACTCTTTCAACCATTTTGGAAAACAGTGTGGCGATTCTTCAAGGATCTAGAACTAGAAATACCATTTGACCCAGCCATCCCATTACTGGGTATATACCCAAAGGATTACAAATCATGCTGGTATAAAGACACATGCACATGTATGTTTATTGCAGCACTATTCACAGTAGCAAAGACTTGGAACCAACCCAAATGTCCATCAATGACAGACTGGATTAAGAAAATGTGGTGCATATACACTGTGAAATACTATGCAGCCATAAAAAAGGATGAGTTCATGTCCTTTGTAGAGGCATGGATAAAGCTGGAAACCATCATTCTGAGCAAACTATCACAAGTACAGAAAACCAAACACTGCATGTTCTTACTGATAAGTGGGAAATGAACAATGAGAACACTTGGACACAGGGTGGGGAACATCATACACCAGGGTCTGTTGTGGGATGGAGGGAGAGGGGAGGGATAGCATTAAGAGATATACCTAATGTAAAAGATGAGCTAATGGGTGCAGCACACCAACATGGCACATGTATACATATGTAACAAACTTGCACGTTGTGCACACGTACCCTAGAACTTAAAGTATAAAAAAAAGAATAGAAACAAGCAAAGAAAAAAATGAAAAAAAAAAGACTTCTACACTTTAACTTTATCCCTCCCGCATTTTGCAATTTTGTTGTCTCAGTTTACATATTTTTCTATTGCATATGTCTTAACAGGTTGCTGTAGCTGTTACTGTTTTTGATTGATTTGCTTTGGGCTTCATACTAGACTTACGAGTGGCTTGCACAGCAGTTACACCAATAGAGTATTCTGGGTTTGTCAATGTGCTTACTTTTACCCATGGGTTTTATACCTTCAAATGTTTCTTCTTCTTCTTCTTCTTCTTCTTCTTCTTCTTCTTCTTCTTCTTCTTCTTCTTCTTCTTCTTCTTCTTTTTTTTCATGTAAGTGTGTGTGTGTGTGTGTGTGTGTGTGTGGGTGTGTGTAGGGGGCGGTTTCTCTTCAGATTGAAGAACTCCCTTTAGCATTTCTTGTAAGATGGATCTGGTGGTGGTGAATTATCTTTGTCTGGATAAGACCCTCTCTCTCTCTTTTATATCGAAGGACAGCTTTTCTGGCTACATTATTCTTGGATGAACTTTTTTTTTTCTTTCAATACTTTGAACATGTCATAATATTCCCTCCTGGTCCATATGGTTTCTTTTGAGAAGTCTGTTGCCAGACAAATTGAGCTCCTTTATATGTTATTTGTTTGTTTTCTCTATTGCTTTTAAGATCCTCTTGTTGTCCTTGACCTTTAAGAGATTGATTATTATATGTATTGTGGTGGTCTTATTTGGGTAAGATCTGTTTGGTGTTCTCTAACCTTCCTGTACCTAGATATTTAGATCTCAGGTTTTTGAAAGTTTTCTGTTATTATTTTTTTGAATGGGCTTTTTAGCCTTTTCTCTTGCTCAGCTCCCTCTTGAACACCAGTTATTCTTAAATTTGGTCTTTTGAGGTAATTTTTTATATCTTGTAGGTGCTCTTCATTCATTCCTTTTCATTCCTTCTTCTCTTCTGACTGTGTACATTCAAATAGGCTGTCTTCCAATTCACTGATTCTTGTCTCTGCTTGATTCAGTCTGCTGTTGAGAGTATCTAATAAAATTTTCATTTTGGCAAATGTATTTTTCAGTTCTAAAATTTCTATTTAAAATATTTAAATCTATTTGTTAAATTTCTCTGACAAATTTCTACATTGCTTTTCTGTGCTATCTTGGGGATAACCGAGTTTCCTTAAAACTGATATCTCGATTTCTTGGTCAGAGAGCTCACATATTGGCATCTCATTAGAGTCACTCACTGGTTCCTTACTTTGTCTGTTTGAAGTCATGGTTCCCTGTTTGCTGTTGTTTCTTATGGCTAAATATTTATGTCTTTGCATTGAAGCATTATTTGTTTATTTCTTCTCTGTTCATCTTGTTTTGATTTTTGTTGGATAAATTTGTTTAGAGATACTTTGTAATTTACCTGTTGAATTTCTTTCTTTTTTCCCCACTACATCACTGTCTCCTTTTTGACATTGCTTGTTGCCTTAAGCCTCAGTTTGCCTCAGGTCTAGTAAATGATCAGAGCACTACCCATCCTGAATAGGGAAGGTCCAAAAAAGGTTATCCTAGCTGTGTGAGAAGGCTGGCTAGGGGTTTATGCCAAGAGGACCTGTGGAATGAACCTTCTACAATGTGGTGCTTCTGAACAGTCACTCTGATTTGACATCTCCATTGGCCAATCTGTGAAGATATAGAGCAGATTTTCCAGGGCTGGGGATGGTAGTCTTGCCCCCCTTGCTCAGTCTGTCCTCAGGGATGTTTCTCCCATCATGCATTCTTGGTGTTTCTCATGTGTTAAGGCAAGGACAGATCTTCTGCCAGGTAACCTAAGATGGTGGAGAAGCTGGTTGTCCATCTCAATCTCGCCTTTTCCATTGTAGGCACTGTGAGTCAGGGGGAAATTTTCCACACACTTAGTGCTGGGCAGATTGTGGGGAGGGGATATAGATACGTAAGCTTGATTCTTTTGTCATCTGCTTGGAGTTTTTTCACTTCTCTATGGCCCCAGGAACTGTTTTCCCTCATATTTGAGTTCTTAGATATTGCTGGTGAGACTCTTGGCACTGTATACTTGGTTTTGGTTTTCTGTGAGGGAAGGAGTGAGGCTAGCTTGCTTCTATGCTGCCCTTTTGGAACTGGAAGTTTGGTTTAGCATTTTTAACGCAACTTGATGAGCTAAATTTATTTTTCACCTTTGTACTTGTTCTTTTGGAAAAACGTGTATGAAGAAAAGATATATTTGGAATAAGATATACATAAAAAACTGCAGAGACAAAGTGTGTCTCATAAAATGTCTTTTTAAAAACTAAAGTAGTGTGCAAGGTAAGAATGATAGAAAGCTCTTGCTTTGGAGTGCCTCAGCCCAGGTGGTTAGGATAGAAAACTAGGGTCAATTCCATAAGAACGGGTTGATTTGCTTTTCCATTTTTATTAGGTCATTTTGTAATGCTCTTTCACAGAATAAAATGACAATTTTAATGTGAAAATATAAGCAGGAAAGCATAATTCAAAGTGATTATACTTTTTTGCCAGTCAATGTGCTAAATTATGTATATCAGCTAACTTAATCTGTTCAACTACTTTACAAAGAACATCATAATTTATAAAATAACTTATAAATTTAAAAACTAAAAAATTGAGGGTCACAGAGTTTGATCAGTTTTCCTAGTTACCACCAGTCATGGCAGAGCTGTAATATAAACACACTTGCATGTGACTTTCTAGTTCAGCTCATGACTTGTACCACCACAATCCACTGAATCCTGAAGGCTAAGAAGTGTCTTTGGGAACAAAAGAGGAGAGTGCATTGGGATACAGGGCAGTCTATTTTTCAGACAACTTTTGAGAATTTACCCAAACCATCAGAAATCTCAGCTTCACATTTTACAAAGACAGCAGTCAGGCCATTTGAGAGTTCACATAAATTTTGGACTGACACCTTTACCATAATTTAGAAATAATGAGGAGACATTTTAGGTTGAGCTTTGAGACTGACATGTTTTGCTTACTGTTTTGCACAATAGTCATCTTCTCCTGAAAAGAATAATTCACTTATAGAAAAGAAGAACCTGTGATTGACTTGTTGTTGCAAGCAAATGAAAAAAGTTGTAATAATCAAGACAGGTTACTTTGAAAACGGTGAAAACCTGGGATCATGTGGGTATCAGCTTTTTTATATTTGTGTATAAATTCATTTACCTTGTCTAGAGCATCAAACATTTTTTTGGAATAATAAATGGAGATGTTTTACCTGAATACTAATGTGCTGAGTGCCAGGTGAAAAATTAAATTGATATACTGTCACAATACTTTTTTTCGTTTTACTGACAAGAGATGTCATGTTTTCTTGATTCCTGATATATGGAGTGTGAACTGATAAATAGTATGGAGATGAAATTGTCAGCTACCATTATCACACTCAAGCAATTATCTTTTCTGGTGGCTTGCAATGCCATGAAATTCAGATTCTGAAGTGTGGAAGCAGAGAGAAGGGGAAAAAAATGAATGTGACCGCAAATTGGAAAAGTGCTTGGGTTAGAAAAATAAGATTCCAAAGGGGCTCAGATAATTTATTGCTTCTTCTGAGATTGAAAAGGGAAGAAAACCAGGAAGAGGGGGCAGATTGAAGGTGGATCTACCTTGAAGCTAATACAGCTTGAACTTTAGGGCCCATTACATATAAGAATGCCTCAAGAGGGACCCTAGCAATATGTTAACATGACCGTACCAATTTTAAATTTTTTTGCAAGATAGTTAATGGCAACAAATTGGGTCTGTCTTGTTCTCTCTGACTTTTCTTCCAGTATATTTCTGTGGTTTTGGAGTGACCCCATACATTGTGTCTCTAAGGAAATTTGGGTGGAACATATATTTTACTTTGGTTTAGTGGAATGTATTTAAATGTTTCAGACAATTACTTCACATATATTCAAGTTACTACTTCCTCATTCTAGCATACAGATATCTTCCAGATGTACTTCTGTTGACTACTCTGCCAACTTGATTAATGTCGTGACACACTAGTATGTAACCAAAGTAATATGAATATGTGATATGAATATCTTAAGTTGGTCAGCATTTAAACTATGTGTCTAGTGGAACAAAAACAATGTTTGAACTGTATGGAGCCAGAAATTAGTCTGTGGAGAATTTTTCTAATAATCACATGTATAAACTATAATTGGAGAATTTGGTTTCTATCAATATTCTCAGAAATAGTCTTAATAATGCAGTATGTAATAATGCAGTATGTAATTTTATAACATGTTTTGAAATTTTTTTCTGGTGGAAATTGTGTGAAATAGAATTTGTCAGGGTATATGTAGCATTCAGGTGGCTGTATACCATCTTGCTACTGGCCTGAGGTTGAAGTTTTCAGTTAGATCAGAAGTGGAAGAGCTTTGGAGATGCATTACTGGGAACTGAATGTACCTTTATAGAAACCTGTCTACACTATGAACTTATGATGAGCCAACCACCATGTGACATCAGCAAGATGGCAAAATAGGAATTTTAGTGCTTATTCTCTTGGAGAAACATCAATTTGAATAAGTATTTATAAATAAAAATAACTTCACAATGAATTCAGTTAATTAATACCACCTGAGTAGAACACAGAAATAAGAAAAAACACACTAAAGAGGGTAGAAAGGACAGTTTCCCATTATCTGTGTCACTCCTCAAATCCTGCACAGAGCAGCACAAGGAGAGATACCCTCACCATAGGGGAAGGAGAGTGAAATGAGCATCCCCAGCACTGGACCCATCTCAGTGCCAGGCTGGTCCTCATGGTCCCAGGTTACAAGTTGGTCCCTACAAATCCAGGATCCAGACCTGCCACAGCATCAGCCTGGCCCTTGAAGCCCCAAGCTCCAGGTACACCTCTGCAAACTCAAGCTCCAGGCATACCTCAGAGCCAGGCTGGCCTTCACAGCCTTCACAGGCTGGCTTCAAGCCTGCCCTAATGTCAGGTAAGTCCCTGTGGACCCAGGCTCCAGACTGGCTCCTGTGATACTAGGCTCCAGTGGACCCAGGGTTGAAGTCCGCTTCAGTAGGCTTAGGGGCCATGCGTACCCTATGAGATCTGAGTGCTGGCCTGTCCCTGTGGACTTAGGCTCCAGGCCCACCATGAACTGACTCACACACCAGGCAAGCCTGCTTGCTAGCTCACCTAGCTGGTTTGCTCAGACTCTCTTGATGGGATGAGTGATGAAGAGCTTTCCCTGCCAGGCCAGTCTGCAAAGACTGGAAAAGATGCCTACTTCTTCAAATATTCAGACACTAATTGTAGAACACAGAGATCATGACACAACCAAAGGGACAAAATAAAATGCCAGTAACCAACCTTAAGAAATGGAGATATATGAATTGCCTGACAAAGATTTCAATATAATCTCTTTAAGAAGTTCAGTGAACTACAAGGGAACACAGATAGACAACTAAATGAAATCGGGAAAACAATACATGAATAAAATAAGAAATTAAACAAAGATATAGAAACCATCATAAGTAACCAGATATTCTGGAGATAAACAAAATGACTAAACTGAAATATTACACAGAGAGCTTCAGCAGCATATTTGAATAAGCAGAAGAAAGAAACAGTGAGCTCAAAGACAGGTGGTTTAAAATTGTCCAGTCAGAGAAACAAGAAGAAAAAATAATGAAAAAGTGTGAAGAAAGCCTATGAGACTTATGGGAAACCATCAAGTGAGTCAATTTACACATTGTGTCTTCTCAGAATCCCAGAAGAAGTAGAGAAAAAGAAAGACAGAAGAAAGCTTATTTTAAAAAATAGTGACAAAAAACTCCCCAAATCCAGAGAGAGAGATAAACAGCGAGATCTATGATTTCCAAAGAACCCTAAATAGATTAAATGTAAAGAGATCTCTATTGAGATACATTATAATCAAATTCTGAAGATTCAATGACAGATAAATAATTTTGAAAGCATCAAAAGAATATTGAACCATCACATACAAGGAAGCCTCATAAGACTTTCTCAGCAGAAACCCTGCTGGTCAGGAAAGAGTGGGATAATATAGTCAGACTGTGGAAAGAAAAAAAAATGCCAACCAAGAATACTATGCCAGGAAAATCAGTTCTTAAGAAATGAAGAGTTGCTCAGATAAAAGCTGAGGGCATTTATTACTACTTGTGAGAAATGCTTTACCTGAAATGCTAAAGGGATTTCTTCATATAAGATGAAAGGATGCTAATTAACAAAATGAAAATATATGAGGGTATAAAACTCACTATAAAGGTAAGAAATAGTCAAATTCAGAGTATTCTAATACTGTAAAGGCAGTGTATATATCACTTTTAATTCTAGTATATAAGTTAAAAGACAAGAGTATTAAAATAACTAAAACTACAATAATTTGTCAATGGAGAAATAATATATAAAAGATGTAAATTGTGACAGTCATAACAAAATCTTGAAGGAAGAGAAATTAAAAAGTAGTTTCTTTATGCCATTGAAGTTAAGTGGTTATCAGCTTAAAATAGACTGCTATAACTATTAAGATGTTTTATGTAAGCCTCATGGTAATTATAGAGAAAAAACTTGTAGAAGATACACAAAAGATAAAGGAATTAATGCATTCTACCACATGAAACCATCAATTCACAGTCAAGAAGAAAGGAAAAAGGAACAAAGGAGGTACAAAACAGGAAACAATGAACAAATTACTTTAAATGTAAATGAATTAAATTCACCAATTAATAGAGTTGTTGAACTGATTTTTAAAAACTACACAACATTCCCTATCTACAGCCTATAAGTGACTAATTTTAGCTTTGAGGACACATAGGTTAAAAGTGAAGGGATGGAAAAAGATATTTCATGCAAATGGTAACAAGAGAGCAGGAATGCTTATAATTATATCAGACAAAATACACTTTAATGACAAAAATAGACAAAAATGTCATTTTATAGTGATAAAAGGATCAGTCCATCAGGAAGACATAATGCTTATAAATATATATGCTACCAATATCAGAACACCTAAAGATCTAAAGCAAATATTGCCAAAATTGAAGGGAGAGACAGACAGAAATACAATCATGTTACAGGACTTCAGTACACAACTTTAAACAATGGATAGCTCACCCAGACTGAAAATAACAAAACAGTGTATTTGAATGACACTATAAAGGAAATGACCTATCAGGCATACAGAGAACATTCTATCCAACAGCAATCGAATACACATTCTTCTCAAGTGCAGACAAAACATTCTCCAGGATGGATCATGTGTTAGGCCATAAAACAAATCCTAACAAGTTTTAAATGATTAAAATTATATGAAGTATTCTTTCAACCACAATATTATGAAGCCAGAAATAAATAACTGGAAAATTCACAAATACATGAAAATTAACATGTAGCTGAACAATGAAGGAATCAAAGAAGGAATCAAAAGAGAAATAAAAAAACTTCAGACTAATGAAAATGGAAACACAATATGCCAAATCTTATGAAATGCAGCAAAAGCAGTTTTAAGAAGGAAGTTTATTGCAATAAATGCCTACATTAAGAAAAATTAAAGATCTCAATAAATAGCCTAACTTTATACCTCAGGAAACTTGAAAAAGAAGAACAAACTAAGCTCAAACTTAGCTGAAAAAGAAAACAATAAAGACCATAGCAGGAATAAATGAAATAGTGACTAGAAAAATAGTAGAAAAGATGAATAGAGCTGAGTTGGTTTGAAAAAATAAACAAAATTGACATACCTTTAGATAGACTAAAAATAGGAGATGGTTTAAATAAAATTAAAAATGAAAGAGGAGACATTATAGCTGATGTCACAGAAACACAAAGGATCATAAGAGATTACTACAAATAATTTTATACTAAAAAACTGGATAACCCAAAAGACATGGATAAATCCCTGCATCATAAAGAAATAGAATATCTGAACTAATCAAAAATGGATAAGAAGATAGTATCAATAATAAAAAGTCTTTAATCAAAGAAAAGCCTTGCACCCGATGGTTTCACTGCTAAATTCTACCAATTATTTAAAGAATTAACACCAATCATTCTCAAACTCTTCCAAAAAATTTAAGAGAGAATTACTTCCAAACTCCTTTTACAAACCCAGCATTATCCTGATACCAAAGCCAGGCAAGGATACTGTAAGAAAGAAAATTTCAGGCCAAAATCCCTGGTGAACATAGAAGCAAAAATCTTCAACACAATAATAGGAAACTGAATTGAAAAGTATAAAAAGGATCATATACCATCATCAAGTGGGATTTATCCCTGGGATGTAAAGATGGTTCAATATATGCAAGCTCATAAATGTGATACATTACATTAATAGAATAAAGGATAAAAAATTGTATGATTATGTCAGTAGATGCAGAAAAAGCATTGGACAAAATTCATCATCTTTTCATGATAAAAACTCAACAAATTGGATATAGCGATAATGTAACTAAACATAATAAAGGCCATATATGACAAGATCATATATGGTAATATCACATGGAATGATGAAAAGCTGAAAGCCTTTCCTCTAAGATCAGGAACAAGACAAAAGTGTTTATTCTTTACTCTTCTCTTCAACATAGTACTGGAAATCCTAGCCAGAGTAATTAGGCAGGAAAAAGAAAAACAACCAAATGAGAAAGGAAGAAGTAAAATTGTCTTTTGGAGACAACATGATCTTACATATACAAAACTAAATATACCACCAATAGGTGGTTAGAACTAATAAAATAATTCAGTAAAGTTCAGGATACTTAAGTCAACATATAAATTACATTTCTATACGCTAACAGTGAGTCATTGGAAAAAGAAATTAAGAAAACAATCCCATTTATGTTAGCATAAAATAATAAAATTAACCAAAGTGGAAAAAGATCTGTAGACTAAAAACTATAAAACACTGGTAAAAAAAAATTGAAGAAAACACAATACCTGGAAAGTTATTCCATGTTCTTGAAGTGGAAGAATATTGTTAAAATGCCTTTTCTACTCAAAATGATCTACAGATTCCATGCAATCCCTATCAAGATTCCAATGGCATTTTTCACAGAAATAGAAACAAATCATAAAGTTCATATGGAACCACAAATGACCCTGAAAGCAATCTTAAGCAAAAAGAACAAAGCTGGAGGCATCGCACTTCCTGATTTCAAAATATACTGCAAAGCTATAATCAAAACTGCATGGTACTGGTATTGGGGGAACCCGCACCCAATATTTCAACGTAGATTCTTTCTATTTTCCCTAAGTGTTGGCTGGTCTGAGAAATAAAGAGAAAGAGTACAAAGAGAGGAATTTTACAGCTGGGCTGCTGGGGGTGACATCACATACCGGTAGGTCCGTGATGCCCACCTGAGCCTCAAAACCAGCAGGTTTTTATTAAGGACTTCAAAATGGGAGGGGGTGTAGGAACAGGCAGTAGGTCGCAAAGATCACATGCTTCTGAGGCCAATAAAGATCACAAGGCAAAGGGCAAAGGAAAGATCACAAGGCAAAGGGCAAAATTAGAATTACTGATGAGGGTCTATGTTCAGCTGTGCACATATTGGCTTGATAAACATTTTAAACAACAGAAAACAGGGTTCGAGAGCAGAGAACTGGTCTGACCTCAAATTCACTAGGGTGGGGTTTTCCCCACCCTAGTGAGCCTGAGGGTACTGCAGGAGACCAGGGTGTATTTCAGTCCTTATCTCAATCACATAAGACAGACACTCCCAGAGCGGCCATGTATAGACCTCCCCCAAGGAAGGCAATTATTTTCCTAGGGTCTTAATATTATATTCCTTGCTAGGAAAAGAATTTAGCGATATCTCTCCTACTTGCACATCTGTTTATAGGCTCTCTGCAAGACGAAAAATATGGCTCTATTCTGCCTGACCCCGCAGGCAGTCAGACCTTATGGTTGTCTTCCCTTGTTCCCTAAAATCGCTGTTATTCTGTTCTTTTTCAAGGTGCACTGATTTCATATTGTTCAAACACACATGTTTTACAATCAATTTGTACAATAGTGGTCCTGTGGTGACATACATCCTCAGCTTATGAAGATAACAGGATTAAGAGATTAAAGTAAGACAGGCATAAGAAATTATAAGAGTATTATTAGGGAAGTGATAAAGGTCCATGAAATCTTCACAATTTATGTTCCTCTGCCATGGCTCTAGCTGGTCCCTCCATTCAGGGTCCCTGACTTCCTGCAACATACTGGCATAAAAACAGACATATAAAACAGAATAGAGATTCCAGAAATAAATCCACACATGTGGCCAATTGATCTTTGACATAGGTGCCAAGAACATATAATGGGATGAGGACAATCTCTTCAATAAATAGTGTTAGGAAAACTATATCCACATGCAGAAGAGTCAAACTGGCCCCTTATTTTACACCATGTACAAAAGTCAACTTAAAATGGATTGAAGACTTAAATGTAATATCTGAAACTATAAAACTACTAGAAGAAAACGTAGAGAAAAAGTTTCTTGACATTGGACTTGGCAGTGATTTTTGAACCCAAAAGCACTGGCAACAAAAGTAAAAATAGACAAGTGGGATTGTATCAAACTAAAAAGCTTCTGCACACTAAAGGAAACTATCAGTAGAGTGAAGAGCCAACCCTGGGAATGAGAGAAAATATTTGCCAACCATACATCTGATACAGGGTTAATCTCCAAAATATATAAGGAAATCAAACAACTCAATGGCAAGAAAATGACCCAATTAAAAAATGTACAAGGAACATGACTAGACATTTCTCAAATGAAAACGTCCAAATAGCCAACAGGAATCTAAAGAAATGTTCAACATCACTAATCATCAGGGAAATCCAAATCCAAACCACAATGATTCACCTCACATCTGTTAGGATGGCTTTTACAAAAAATACAAGGGAAAAAAAGTGTTGGCAAGGATGTAAAGTAAAGGGAGCTCTTGTACACTGTAAGTGAGAATGTAAATTGGTACAAAAATTATAGAAAATAGTTTGGCGTTTCCTCAAAACTTAAAACTAGCACTACCATATGATTCACCAATCCTATCACTGGGTGTACATCAAAAGAAAATGATTTTGGTATCTTGAAGAAATATCTACACACCATGTTCATTGCAGTACTATTCACAATAGCCAAGATATGAAATCAACTTAAGTGTCCACTAATGAATGAATGGATAAAAAATGTGGGGAGTATATATGTGATATATGACACACATATATATGACATATGTTATATATATATCACAATAGAATACTGGCCTTAAAAAAGAAGAAAATTCTGTCATTTGTGACAACATGGATGAACATGAAGAACATTATGCCAAGTGAAATAAGCTAGACAGAAAGACAAATACTGCTTTGCTTTTACTTCTATACAAATTCTAATAAGGCCAAATGTAAGGAAGCAGAGGGTACAATAATGGTTTCCAAGAGTTGGAGTTAGAGGAAATGAGGGAATGCAAATCAAAGGGTAAGGAGTTTCAGTGATGCAAGATGCATAAATTCTGGAGACCTAATGTACAGTGTGGTGACCATAATTGATAATATGGAATTGCATACTTGAAATTTGCTATGAGAGTAATTTTAAATGTTCTTACTACAAATACACAAATTGTAACTATGTGAGATATTGGATATGGTGATTAGCTTCATTGTGGTAATGATTTCACAACATATACAAATACATCAAATATCACATTATATATCTTAAACATATACAATTTTTATTTGTGAATTATGACTCAATAAAGCTGGGGAAAAAGAATTTTTCACAATTCCTGAGTAAATATGTAGTATTTTTCAAATATTATACTTATAGTAGCTATATATGAAAGAAACTTTAGAGAGAATGTGTAAGTTATTTACTGTTGCAAAACAAATCTGCCTAAAACCTGTTGGCTTAAAACAAAAATCATTATTCCATTGTCAGTAGTTTGGCCTAGGCTCTTCTAAGATGGCTCATCTTGCTTCACATGGTGCTTGCTGAGGCTCGCACATTAAGTCTAGGGTCTCAGCTGGGGTGGTTGGTGCTTTTTCTTCTCCCTCCATGGTCTTGAGTCCTTCATGATGCTGCACAGAGTGGTTTATATTCACAGGATGAAAGCATAAGCAAGGTCTCTTGAAGAGTAGGCTCATAGCTCACACAATGTCACTTCTGCATTTTACTGCTCAAAGAAAGTCACAAGGCCAATACAGATTCAAGGAGCAAAGAACTACAGACACCACTGCTTGATGGGAGTTACTTCAAAGAATTTGTGGTCTTTTTTTGCACTCTTATCATATGGAATTTCCCAATTTGACCAAAACTTAAACATATATGAAAAAATACTAAGTTGTAAATTTCAAAGATATCAATTATCAATAATAAAAAAATTAAGTCAATGGTACTAGAGATAAGCCTAAAGTACCATTATATTCTCTCTTTATAAAATGATATTAGAATATTGTTGTCATTGGAAAAGGAATCAGAGTATGAAGCCATAAATATGTAGGAAAACAATTCCTACCTGGTGTGTTTGGAAAGAAGGATCAACGAAATCTGTCTTTGAGATACAGTTGAGATGAGTTCTTGTTATATTGCCCAGACTGGAGTGCAGTGGCTGTTCATAGACACAAACATAGCAAACTGCAGCTCTTGAACTTCTGGCCTCAAGTGATCCTCCCACATCTGCCTCCTGAGTAGCCGGGACCACAGGTGAGTGCCATGTTTGTTTGTTTATATAACCCAGATCTCAGGACCATGTTTGGGAGTTCATAAAGCCTGGATTTGGATAAATCAACATTACTTAACAGATGAGAGATTTGGGGAAAGTACCTTTTTCTTTGAGAATCAGTTTTTCATCTGAAAAAAGGAATATCTATTTTCATGTTTTTATAGATACTAGTTTATTAATAATGCATTAAAGTTACTAATACACTGCTGGTATATACCAAGCAGAGAGGATACATTTTTGTTGAATATGTCTACTGTGTTCCATATTTTTTTCTAGATACTGGAGTTATAGGGGTAAACAAGAAAAAATTTACAAAGTTGCTACCCTCAAGAAGCTTACATTCCATAATAGTAAGGAGCTTATGTATAGTGGGAAGCTGACACTCTGTTGAGGAGCTTATATGATAGTGGGGAGCTTACATTTTAGGCCTCAACAAATTGTAGTTCACTTTTTTAGTATAAAGACATGAATAAAATGATGAAGAAAAATAACCAGTATAATAGTCTGTAGAGATTTTGTACATTTCTTACTTAGAAGTGTGTAGTAATTGATCAAAAGGAGTTTAAGGTAAGAAGATGCTAGGAGTGTACATATAATGAACTTGCCCAAACTGTAAATGGAGGCTAAATTATTTAGGATTACTCTAATCCAGTTAGCTAGGAAAATTGGAGCTCTGTCTCATTTAAAAGATAGATTCTTATCAAAGGCAAGCTGTTCCCTTGTTTCTTTAGTATCCTGAAGAATTAAAAGAAATCCTAATTTAGGAATGCATTTCTATCTTAAAAAAAAAAACAACTCTCAGTATGTTGAAAAAGTGTCTTTAAAAATGCATTCCCTATCTGTATCACAATTATATTGAAAGTATCAAATAATGATTTTGTATAACATTTTCTTTTACCATCTACTCTTTCTATAGAAATAATATTACAATATGCATTAAACCTATTGATTTTTTTCCTAGAGATGAATAAATTATTCTTATGCAGTTGCCTAGCTAAGGGGGAACAATAACACATTTTTAAATTGAAGTTTCAATTTTGAGGCAGAGCGCATTTTAAATGTTGTCTATCTTTAAACTTTGGCAATTGGTTTTGTGCTTGTGATTGAATAGGGTGTTTTTGCAAATGCAAGGAATACTAGGAAAACAGATAAGCTTCTCGTTTTATTTTTAATTCAGCTGTAAAGCCTACTAATGTTTTAAGGTTTTAAAAATTATATTTTCTTGGGTTTTACAACATGAATTAAAAGCAATGAAATGCATAGTTGCCTTGTCTACACCTATTTTGAGAGGATAAGAAATATTACCTCATTGACTGATATGGGATATTAAAAATACAACTCATAATTAGAAAAGTCCATTCTCAAAAGGCTCCTTCCTCTAACAGTACTTAGGTAATTTGGTTGTTTCACATGAAGTCCTAACTAGGTGATGTTCTAGAATTGAATTTATGTTTTGATGTTAATATTATATCCTTTTCTGTCTTTCCTGACTAGAATATGGCTTAATATTTTAGCTAAGTGATTTTCCATAGTCTTCTTTCTATTATTTTTCCTACTATTTTCTTTATAAAAAAGAACTTTTCTCTCTTGACTCTTCTTAATTTATTAGAGCTGATTCCCTCTAATAGAGTCTTTATTTTGAAGGAGGATTTGAGCAAAGGTAGGCATTGTTTGGCTTTACTTTTCAGTGTAGTCTTAAGACAGTAACTTCTATATAGAATTGATGTTTTTATTTTCTCTTCTACCTTAAACCAAATACTTTATTATTCATGCATTGTAATCAAGGTTGTGCAACCTACTTCATCTTCATACTGCTATACCTCCGAACAGCCCACTATAGTCTTGCAAATAGTTTAAATCTCTGGATTTAGATCACCTCAGAGTGATAAAAATTCTGCCTCTTTACCCTTTTAGTCATTATCAGCTCCTTTTTATACAACATGTTTTTTTCTATCAGGGTAACATTTTATGAAAAGCACAGACCAAAAGGGAAAAAAAATCAAAATGAAAAGCTTTTGCTTCTTGAAAGACATCATTAAGGAGATGAAAACACAAGTCACATGTCTGATAAATATACATATATCTTGATACGAGTATATAAAGAGCTCTTACAACTGAACTATAGGAAACTAAACAACCCAATAAAAATGTAGCCAAAATATGTTATCAGATGCTTCACTAAAAAGGTACACAAATGACACCAATAGCCACGAGGATGATGCAAATTAAATCACGATGAGATACTACTATATAAAATGAAAATGACCAATAATACTAAGTGTTGACAAGAAGGTGGAGTAACTGGAGCTCTCATACATTGCTGGTAGAAATACAAAATGTTATAGCCATTTTGGAAGACAGCTTGACAATTTCTTATAACGTTAAATATATACTTACCGCAAAGCTGAGAAATTCTACTGCTAGTTATCGTCCAAAAGAAAGAGAAATGTATTCAAATGCTCCTAGAAGCTTTATTCACCATATCAAAGGAAGGAAAAGAAAAAAGAGAACAACCCAAATGTCCATTAGCTACTGAATAGATAAATTACGCTACATTTTTACAATGGAATCCTACTTAGCAATAGAAAGAAAAGAACTACTGATACAAGCAACAACATGATGTTAAAAACATCATACTAAGTGAAAGAAGCCAGACACAAAAACTTCCTACTGTATGATTTCATTTATACAGAATTTTATTTATTTATTTATTTTTTTCTGACATTCTTTTATTAGAGATACATTAATTCATTAGAATATTTGAGGATATTTTCTCCCTCAAAAGGCATTTGATAAGATGTGAACATGTCTAAAGTAGCAGTGACATAAGCTTTTAATTTTGGCTGTTCCCTTAGGGCCACACACCCGAAGGGTAAACTGGATATGTATCTTAGAGCTCAGAAAATCATAGCATTTCAGATTCTGAAGCACTGAACCCATTGTTTTCAACATACAGATGAGGAGGCTGAGTCCTGGAGTGGTAAAATTGTAGCAACAGAAAGCAGATCAGAGATCAGACTGGAGTGGGCCAGGGGAATGCATGCAAAAGGGCACTAGGGAATTTTCAAGAGATGGACGTGCTCTATACCTTGAGTGCGGTGGTAGTTACACAGTTTTATACATTTGCAAGACTTCATTAAACTGTACCCTTAAAATGAGTTGATTTTTTTCTATGTAAGTTATGTTTCAATAAAGCTCCTAAAAACAGAATACTTATCATAAATAATTAGAAAGTACAGGAAAATACAATGAATCAAAGGAAAATTTATTTCTCATCATCTAACTACTATTAATATTTTTGGTAAACTCTTAATTGAAGAATAGAGTACTATAGAAAGTTAAAAATCATAGTTCTGAAACTCAATGATTTTTAAAGTGAACACCCATATCATGAAACAGAACACTGCTGTCACTCCAGAAGGTTATTTCATGCCTCCTTCTAGGCAGTAAGCCTTGTAACCAGTAACACCAGAGCTTAGTTTTGTCTATTTTGAACTCTCTGTATATATAATATATAAATAAATATAAATGTATTTATATATGTATGTGAAATCACATGGAATGGTTTATCTTATGTATGGTTTCTTTAGCTCAAAAATACTTTTTCAAGATTTACTCATATTGCATGTAGTTGTAGTTCACTCATTATCATTTTGAAGTTTTTCATTGCATGTACATGGCACAATTTATTTATCCATTCTATGGTGAATGATCATTGAGTTATTTACATCCCTTACAGGGATATTAAGCATAAGATTTCTGTAAACATTACTGTGTATATCTTTTGCTGAACAGAATGTATGCCTGTTAGGTATATACCTAGGATTGGTATTGCTACATTTTGTGGTATGCATATATGTAAACTTTATAGATATTTTCAAACAGTTTATCAATGTGGCTATACCAACTACACTCTCACCAGCAACATATGAGCATTCCAGTTGATTCACATACTGATGTTTTAATATATTTTTCACAGAATATCTCCAAGTTGATGTTTACAATTTTTGTAACTCAATAAAATTGGGTTCATATGGTATACAGAGATTTGAATATTGCTCTTTAAATTTTTTATTTAACATTATAACATCCCTATATTATTGTTATTCAGAAAGACAATTGATTGTTAATTGGGCTGGATAATATTTTATCATAAGGTTATTTCCACCACTTGCAGCTCTTTTCTGAGCTTTACTTTCCTCAACTATACAATAGAGATAGTTATATTGCTTTTTAGAATTTTTGCAATTTTGTAAAGATATCTAGGTGGGGTTTTCATAATATATGGAATACAATAGATGCTCAACTATTAGGTTGATACAAAAGTAATTGCAGGTTTTACCATTACTTTTAATGAAAAAAGCCACATTTATTTTTGTACCAACGTAATAATTTGTTTCTTTCACATTCTGGCACTATATTCATTTCCTTAATGGAGAATAGTTTAAATACAGTAATTCGATCTTCCTTAATTTCTTTCATTAGAGTTTTATGGTTTTCTGCAAATAGATCCCCACATATTTTGTTAGATTTATACTTAAATATATAATTTTGGGGGGTGCTATAAATGATATTGTGGTTTTAATTTCAAATTTCAATTTTTCATTGTTGATATGTAGGAAATAGTTGACTTTTGTATATTAATCTTATATTCTTCAACCTTGCTTATTAGTTCCTGGAGGTTTTTGTTGTGATTGTTGTAGATCATGTGTAATTTTATAAATAGACAATCATGCCATTTATGAACAATTTTACTTTTTCCTTCCCAATCTGTATACCTTTTATTCTCTTGTCTTGTTTGCACTACCTGGGTCTTCCAGTATGATGTTGAATAAAAATGGTGAGAAGGAACATGCTTACATTTTCCCCAATCTTAGGGGTGGAAACATCCAGGTTCTCATCATTAAGTGTGATATGTTTGCTGAAGATTATTTGTAGATATTCTTTATCGAGTTAAGGAGATTCCCCACTATTCCTACTGTGCTGAGACCTTTTATGTGGTGTTGGATTGAATGAATGTTGGATTTTGTCAAATGCTTTTTCTGCATCAATTGATATGATTACATGTTTTTTCCTCCATAGACTGTTGATGTAGACTAACTTGACTGATTTTTGAATGTTGAACCAGCCTTTGCACAAATATAATAAATCTCATTTAGTCGTGGTTTATCATTCTTCTTATTTATCATTGGATTACATATAAAATATTGTATCTAATATTTTAAAATATAATCTGTAATTTCCCCTTCCTGTAATATATTTATCTGATTTTGTTCTTAAGGAAATGGTGGCCTCATAGAATGATTTAGAAAGTGTTCCTTCCGCTTTTGTTTTTTGAAGAGATTATAGAGAATTACTTCGTTAAATGTTTGGTAGAATTCACCAGTGAAACCATTTGGCACTAGTGCTTTCCTTCTTTTTCTACCTTCTCTGGTTTTAAGTAAACATTTTATATAATTCTATTTTGTCTCTTCTCTTAGCATATCAATCATATATCTTTTAACAGTTTTTCAGTGCTTGCTCTAGAGTTTTCAATACACATATATAATTTATATAAGTCAACTTTCAAATAACACTACGTTGCTTCATGGGCGGTGAAGATACCTCCCCCTAGAGTATTCTCAATTCCCCTTCCCTGTCTTATAACATATCTGTCATGCATTCTACTTATCCATATATTATAACAGCTCAATACGTTCTTAGTATTATTACTTGCACAGATATGTATTTGATGATTTCCTTTCTTTTAGGTGTATAACTAGCTGTGGAATTGCTGGATCATATGGTAGTTCTAGTTTTAGTTTTTTGAGGAATCTTCAAACTGTTCTTTATAGTGGTTGTACTAATTTACATTGTCAAATGAGGTTTCCTTTTCTCCACATTCTCACTAGCATTTGTTATTGCCTGTCTTTTGGATAAAAGTCATTTTAACTGGAGCGAGATGACATCTCATTGAAGTTTTATTTGCTATCATATAGATAATATCTCATTTGTAGTTCTGATAATCAGTGATGTTGAGCACCTTTTCATGTACATATTTGCCAATTGTATGTCTTCTTTTGAGGAATGTCACTCAGATCTTTTGCCTATTTTAAAATTGGATTATTAGGTTTTTTCCTGTAGAGTTGCTTGAGCTCCTTATATATGGCAAATATTTTCTCCCATTCAGTTGGTTATCTCTTCACTTTGTTGATTGCTTCCTTTGCTGTGCAGAAGCTTTTTAACTTGATGTGATCCCATTTGTCTGTTTTTGCTTTGGTTGCCTGTGCTTGTTGGGTATTACTCAAGAAATCTTTGCCCACTCCAATGTCCTGGAGAGTTTCTTAAATGTTTTCTTGTAGTAGTTTCATAGTTTGAGGTCTTTGGTTTAAGTCTTTAATCCATTTTGATTTCATCTTTGTATATGGCAAGAGATACAGGTCTATTCTTCTGCATATGAATATCCAGTTTCTCCAGCACCATTTATTAAAGAGACTGTCTTTTACCCAACATATGTTCCTGGCACTTTTGAGGTCACTGTAGATGTATGGATTTATCTCTGGGTTCTCTATTCTGTTCCATCAGTCTATGTGTCTGTTTTTATGCCAGTACTATGCTGTTGTGGTTGCTATAGCACTGAAGTATAATTTGAAGTCAAGTAATGTAATTCCTCCAGCTTGTTCTTTTTGTTCAGAATAGCTTTGTCTATTCTGGGTCTTTTGTGGTTCCATATTCCATATAAACTTTAGGATTGTTTTCTCTATTTCTGTGAGTAACATCATTGGCATTTTGATAAAGACTGCATTGAATCTGTAGATTGCTTTGGGCAGTATGGACATTTTAACAATATTGATCCTTCCAATCCACTGACATGGAATATCTTTCCAGTTTTTGCTGTCCTCTTCAATTTCTTGAATCAACATTTTATAGTTTTCATTGCACATATCTTTCACTCCTTTGGTTAAGTTAATATCTAGGTATTTTATTTTATTTGTAGCTATTGTAAATAGGATTACTTTCTTGACTTCTGTATCATATTGTTTGCTCTTGGCATATAGAAACGCTGCTGATTTTTGTATGTTGATTTTGTGTCCTGCAGCTTTGCTGAATTTGTTGATCAGTTGTAATAGTTTTTTGATGGAGTCTTCAGGTTTTTCCAAATATAGGATTATATCATCTGCAAACAAAGACAATTTTACTTCTTTTCCTTTTGGATGTCCTTTTCCTGGTCTGATTGATCTAGCTGGCATTTCCAGTACTATGTTGAATGAGAATAGTAAAGGTGGGCTTCCTTGTCATCTTCCAGATATTGCAGAAAGGCTTTCAATTTTTCCCCACTCAGTATGATTATAGCTGTGAGTCTATCATATATGAGTTTTATTGTGTTGAATATTTTTTGTACCTGTTTTTTTGAGGGTTTTATCAGGAAGGGATGCTGAGTTTTATCAAATGCTTTTTCAGCATCAGTTGAAATGATCATATGGTTTTTGTCCTTTGTTCTGTTGATATATCACATTGACTGATTTGTGTATGTTGAACCACCCTTGCATACCTGGGTTAAATCTCACTTGGTCATGAAGGATGACTTTTTAATGTGTTGTTGCTTTAGTTTGCTAGTATTTTGGTAGGAATTGTTGCATCAATCTTCATCAGGGATACTGGCCTGTAGTTTTCTTTTAATCTGTGTCTTTGTCTGGTTTTGGTATCAGGATAATACTGGCCCTGTAAAATGAATTTGGAAGTATTTTATCCTCCTTTATTTTTCAGAATAGATTGAAAAGTATTGTTACTAGCTCTCCTTTAAATGTTTGGTAAAATTCTTTAGTGAAGCCATCAGGTCCTGGGCTTTTCTTTGCTGAGAGACTTTATTATGGCTTTCATCTCATTACTTGTTATTGGTCTGTTTGGGCTTCAGATTTATTCATGATTCAATCTTGGTAAGTTGTATGTGTCTAGGAATTTATTCATTTCTTCTAAGTTTTCCAAATTTTGGCATATAGTTGCTCCGACTAGCCTCTAGTGATCCTTTGAATTTCTGTGGTATCAGTTGTAATATGGTCTGCCTCTCTATTCCACCCAAATGTCATCTTGAATTGTAATCCAAATTGTAATCCACATGTGTTTGGAGAGGGACTTCGTAGGAGGTGATTAGATCATGGGGGCAGTTCCCCATGCTGTTCGCATGATATTGAGTGAGTTCTCACAAGATCTAGTGGTTTTATAAGCGTCTGGCATTTCACCTGCTTTCGCTAATTCTCTCTCCTGTTGCCCTGTGAAGAGGTGCCTTCCACCATGATTGTAAGTTTCCTGAGGCCTCCCAAACCATGCGCAACTGTGAGTCAATTAAACCTCTTTTCCTTACAAATTACCCAGTCTTAGGTATTTCTTCATAACAGCATGAGAATGGACTAATACAGTAAATTGGTACCACAGAGAGTGAGGTACTGCTATAAAGATACCCAAAAATGTGGAAGCAACTTTATAACTGGATAATAGGCAGAGGTTGGAACAGTATAGAGGGTTCAGAAGAAGACAGAAAAATGTGGTCAAGTTTGGAACTTCCTAGAAACTTGGAGGGCTCAGAAGACAGAAAGACGTGGGAAAGTTTGGGACTTCCTAGAGATTTGCTGAACAGTTTTGACCAAAATGCTGATAGTGATATGGACAATGAAGTACAGGCTGAAGTGGTCTCAGATAGAGATTAGAAACTTGTTGGGAACTGGAGTAAAGGTCGCTCTTGCTATGCTTTAGCAAGGAGACTGGAGGTTGTTTGCCCCTGACCTAGAGATCTGTGGAACTTTGAACTTGAGAGAGATGATTTAGGGTATCTGGTGGAAGAAATTTCTAAGCAGCAAAGCATTCAAGTGGTGACAAAGCATAAAAGTTTGGAAAATTTTCAGCCTAATGATACAGTCGGAAAGAAAAACCCATTTTCTGGGGCAAAATTCAAGCTGGCTGCAGAAATTTATATGAGTAATGAGGAGCCAAATGTTAATCACTAAGACAATGGGGAAAATATCTCCAGGTCATGTCAGAGACCTTCATGGCAGCCCTTCCCATTACATGCCTGTAGAATTAGGAGGCAAAAATTGTTTTGTGGGCCTGACCTGGGACCCACTGCTCCATGCAGCCTCAGGACATGGTGCCCTGCAACCTAGCTGCTTCAGCTACAGCTGTGGCTAAAATGGGCCAGTGTACAGGTTGGCCTGTTTCTTCAGAGGGTGCAAGCCCCACGCCTTGGTGGCTTACACATGGTTTTGGGCCTGCAGGTGCACAGAAGTCAAGAATTGAGTTTTGGGAACCTCCACCTAGATTTCAGAGGATGTATGGAAATGCCTGGATGTTCAGGTAGAAGTCCGCTGCAAGGGTGAGCCCCCATGGAGAACCTCTGCTAGGGCAATGTGGAAGGGAAATGTGGCATTGGCACCCTCACACAGAGTCCCCACTGGGGCACTACCTGGTGGAACTGTGAGAAGAGAGCCACTGTCCTCCAGACCCCAGAATGACAGATCCACTGACAGCTTTTACTGTGTGCATGGAAAAACTGCAGGCACTCAATGCCACCAATGAAAGCAGCCAAAGAGGGGTGCTTTACCCTGCAAAGCCACAAGGGCAGAGCTTCCCAAGGCTGTGGGAGCCCACCTCTTGCATCAGTATGTCCTGGATGTGAGACATGGAGTCAAAGGATCATCTGGGAACTTTAAGGTTTAATGACTATCCTGTTTGATTTCAGACTTGCATGGGGCCTGTAGCCCCTTTGTTTTCGCCAATTTCTCCCATTTGGAATGGGTGCATTTATCCAATGCCTGTACCCCCATTATACCTTGGAAGTAACTAACTTGCTTTTGATTTTACAGGCTCATAAGTGGAAGGGAATTGTCTTGTCTTAGATAAAACTATAGACTTAGTCTTTTGGGTTAATGCTGAAATGAATTAAGACTTTGAAGAACTGTTGAAAAGGCATAATTATGTTTTAAAATGTGAGAAAGATGAGATTTGGGAGAGGCCAGAGGCAGAATAATATGGCCTGGCTCTATGTCCCCACCCAAATCTCATCTTAAATTGTAATCTGAATTATAATCCCCATGTGTTGGGGAAGGAAACTTGTAGGAGGTGATTAGATCATGTGGGCGGTTCCCTCATGCTGTTCTCATTATAGTGAGTGAGTTCTCATGATATCTGGTGGTTTTATAAGCATCTGACCTTTCCCCCGGCTTGCACTGATTCTCTCTCCTGCCACCCTGTAAAGAGATGCCTTCTGACATCATTATAAGTTTCCTGAGGCCTCCCTAGTCACGTAGAACTGTGAGTCAATTAAACCTCTTTTCTTTATAAATTATCCAGTTTTGGGTATTTCTTCATAGCAGCATGAGAATGGACTAATACAAGTTGTAATGTCTCCATTTTCATCTCTGATTTTATTTATTTTAATTTTTACTCTTTCTTAATCTAGCTAAAATTTTGCCAATTTTGTTTATCTGTTCAAAAATAGCAACATTTTTCTGATCTTTCATGTTTTTTGTTTCAATTTCATTTATTTCTGTTTCAATCTTTATTATTTCTTTTCTTCTACTAACGTTGGGTTTTGTTTGCTCTTGCTTTTCTAGTTCTTTAAGATTCATCATTAGGTTGCTTATTTGAATGAAGTTTTTTTACTTTTTTGATGTAGGTGCTTTTTGCTGTAAACTTTCCTCTTAGTATTGCTTTTGCTGTATCTCATAGGTTTTGCTATGTTGTATCCCCATTTTCATTTGTTTCAAGAAATATTTAATTTCCTTCTGAATCTCTTCATTGACCTACTGGTCATTTAGGAGCATATTGTTTAATTTTAATGTTTGTATAGTTTCCAAATTCCTCTTTTTATTAATTTCTAGTTTTATTCCTTTGTGTTCAGAGAAGATAATTGACATAATTTCAAGTTTTTGGAATTTTTTAAAGACCTTTTTTTTTTTTGGCCTAACAGATGGTCTATCATTGAGAATGATCCATGTGCTGAGGAGAAGAGTGTGTATTCTGATGCTGTTGGTTGAAATGTACTGTAAACACTTATGGGATCCATTTGGATATACTGCAGATTAAATCAGTGTTTCTTTGCTCATATTCTGTCTGGATGACCTGTCCAGTGCTTCATGTGGGGTATTGAAGTCTCCAACTATTATTGTATTGGGGTCTATATCTCTCTTTAGCTCTAAATAATGTTTGCTTTATATATCTGTGTGTACCAGTGTTGGGTACATGTGTATTTACAATTATGATATTCTTTTGCTGAATTGACCCCTTTATTATTGTATAATGACTTTGTCAACTTTTATAGTTTTTGTCTTGAAATCCATTTTGTTTGATATGAGTATAGCTACTCCTGCTCTTTTTTGTTCTTTATTTACATGGAATATCTTTTTCCATTATTTTATTTTCAGTTCATGTCTCTTAATGGTGAAGTGTGTTTCCTTTAGGCACTAGATCATTGGGCCTAATTTTCAAAATTCATTCAGCCACTCTATGTCTTTTTATTGGAGAATTTAGTTCACTATTTACTTTAGATGTTACTATTGATAAACAAGTATATCTCTGATATTTTGTTATTTGTTTTCTGTTGTTTTGTGGCATTCTCTTCCTTCTTTCCTGCCTTCCTTTTAGTGAAGGTGATTTCCTTGGGTGGTATGTTTTAATTTCTTGCTTTTTAAATTTCTTGCTTTTGTATATGTGTATCCATTGTATTTTTTGATTTGAGGTTATTATGACACTTGCAAATAATATTTTTAAACCATTATTTTAAACTGATGACAAATTAACAACTGATTACACAAACAAACAAACAAAAAGAAAAAACTAATAAAAGCTCTATGGTTTAACTTCATCCTACCACTTTTTAACTTTTTGTTCTTTCTACTTATATTTTATTGTATTGTGTCTTGAAAAGCTGTAATTATTATTTTGATTGGTTCATATATGAGTAGTTTGATGACACATTTACACTGATTCCAGAAACAAGCAAAAAGAAAAAACTAATAAAAACTTTATGATTTAACTTCATCCTCCCACTCTTTAACTTTTCGTTCTACACCCTCCCAAGACTAAACCAGGAAGAAGTTGAATCTCTGAATAGACCAATAACAGGCTCTGAAATTGAGGCAATAATTAATAGCTTACCAACCAAAAAAAGTCCAGGACCAGACGGATTCACAGCCAAATTCTGCCAGAGGTACAAGGAGGAGCTGGTACCATTCCTTCTGAAACTATTCCAATGAATAGGAAAAGAGGGAATCCTCCCTAACTCATTTTATGAGGCCAGCATCATCCTGATACCAAAGCCTGGCAGAGACACAACAAAAAAAGAGAATTTTAGACCAATATTCCTGATGAACATCAGTGCAGAAATCCTCAATAAAATACTGGCAAACCAAATCCAGCAGCACATCAAAAAGCTTATCCATCATGATCAAATGGGCTTCATCCCTGGATGCAAGGCTGGTTCAACATATGCAAATCAGTAAATGTAATCCAGCATGTAAATAGAACCAAAGACAAAAACCATATGATTATCTCAATAGATGCGGAAAAGGCCTTTGACAAAATTCAACAGCCCTTCATGCTAAAAACTCTCAATAAATTAGGTATTCATGGGACGTATCTCAAAATAATAAGAGCTATTTATGACAAACCCACAGCCAATATCATACTAAATGGGTAAAAACTGGAAGCATTCCCTTTGAAAACTGGCACAAGACAGGGATGCCCTCTCTCACCACTCCTATCCAATGTAGTGCTGGAGGTTCTGGCCAGGGCAATCAGGCAGGAGAAGGAAATAAAAGGTATTCAATTAGGAAAAGAGGAAGTAAAATTGTCCCTGTTTGCAGATGACATGATTGTATATTTAGAAAACCCCATCGTCTCACCCCCAAATCTCCTTAAGCTGATAAGCAACTTCAGCAAAGTCTCAGGATACAAAATCAATGTGCAGAAATCACAAGCATTCTTATACACCAATAACAGACAAACAGGGAGCCAAATCATGAGTGAACTCCCATTCACAATTGCTTCAAAGAGAATAAAATACCTAGGAATCCAACTTACAAGGGATGTGAAGGACCTCTTCAAGGAGAACTACAAACCACTGCTCAGTGAAATAAAAGAGGACACAAACAAATGGAAGAACATTCCATGCTCATGGATAGGAAGAATCAATAACGTGAAAATGGCCACACTGCCCAAGGTAATTTATAGATTCAATGCCATCCCCATCAAGCTACCAATGACTTTCTTCACAGAATTGGAAAAAACTACTTTAAACTTCATATGGAACCAAAAAAGAGCCCGCATTGCCAAGTCAATCCTAAGTCAAAAGAACAAAGCTGGAGGCATCACGCTACCTGACTTCAAACTATACTACAAGGCTGTAGTAACCAAAACAGTATGGTACTGGTACCAAAACAGAGATATAGAGCAATGGAACAGAACAGAGGCCTCAGAAATAATACCACACATCTACAACCATCTGGTCTTTGACAAACCTGACAAAAACAAGACATGGGGAAAGGATTCCTTATTTAATAAATGGTGCTGGGAAAACTGGCTAGCCGTATGCAGAAAGCTGAAACTGGATCCCTTCCTTACACCTTATACAAAAATTAATTCAAGATGGATTAAAGACTTAAGTGTTAGACCTAAAACCATAAAAACCCTATAAGAAAACCTAGGCAATACCATTCAGGACTTAGGCATGGACAAGGACTTCATGTCTAAAACACCAAAAGCAATGGTAACAGAAGCCAAAATTGACAAATGAGATCTAATTAAACTAAAGAGCTTCTGCACAGCAAAAGAAACTACCATCAGAGTGAACAGGCAACCTACAGAATGGGAGAACATCTTTGCAATCTACTCATCTGACAAAGGGCTAATATCAAGAATCTACAAAGAACTCGAACAAATTTACAAGAAAAAAACAACCCCATCAAAAAGTGGGCAAAGGATATGAACAGACACTTCTCAAAAGAAGACATTTATGCCGCCAACAGACACATGAAAAAATGCTCATCATCACTGGCCATCAGAGAAATGCAAATCAAAACCACAATGACATACCATCTCACACCAGTTAGAATAGCGATCATTAAAAAGTCAGGAAACAACAGGTGCTGGAGAGGATGTGGAGAGATAGGAACACTTTTACACTGTTGGTGGGACTGTAAACTAGTTCAACCATTGTGGAAGACAGTGTGGCAAATCCTCAGGGATCTAGAACTAGAAATACCATTTGACCCAGCCATCCCATTACTGGGTATATACCCAAAGGATTATAAATCATGCTGGTATAAAGACACATGCACACGTATGTTCATTGCGGCAGTATTCACAATAGCAAAGACTTGGAACCAAGCCAAATGTCCAACAATGATAGACTGGATTAAGAAAATGTGGCACCATGGACATATACACCATGGAATACTATGCAGCCATAAAAAAGGATGAGTTCATGTCCTTTGTAGGGACATGGATGAAGCTGGGAAGCATCATTCTCAGCAAACTATCGCAAGGACAAAAAAACCAAACGCCACATGTTCTCACTCATAGGTGGGAATTGAACAATGAGAGCACTTGGACACAGGAAGGGGAATATTACACACCGGGGCCTGTCGTGGGGTGGGGGGAGAGGGGAGGGATAGCCTTAGGAGATATACCTAATGTAAATGACGAGTTAATGGGTGCAACAACCGACATGACACATGTATACATATGTAGCAAACCTGCACACGTTGTGCACATGTGCCCTAGAACTTAAAGTATAATAAAAAAAAAACCTTTTTGTTCTTGTTACTTATATTTTATTGTACTGTGTCTTGAAAAGTTGTAATTATTATTTTTGATTGGTTCATACATGAATAGTTTACATACCACAATTACATGTTATAGTATTCTGTGTTTTTCTGTGTACTTACTACTGTTAGTTAGTTTTGTACTTCTTGTCGGATAGGTCTGGTGTTGATGACATCCCTCAGCTTTTGTTTGTCTCGGAAAGTCTTTATTTCTCAGTCTGTTAAGGATATTTCCACTGAATATACAACTATAGGATAAAAGTATTTTTTTTCCTTCAGCACTTTAAATATGTCAAATATGTCATGCTACTCTCTCCTGGCCTATAAGGTTTCCACTGAGAAGTCTGCTGCTAGGTGTATTGGAGCTCCATTGCATGTTATTTGTTTTTTTCTGTTGCTGCCTTCAGGATCCTTTCTTTATTCTTGACTTTTGGGAGTTTAGTTATTAAATATCTTGAGGTAGTCTTCTTTGCATTATGTCTGCTTGTTGTTTTAAAACCTTCCTGTACTTGAAAATTGATATCTTTCCCTAGGTTTGGGTCGTTCTCTGTTACTATCCCTTTGAATAAACTTTCCATCCCTATCTCTCCTCCTACTTCCTCTGTAAGGCCAATAACTCTTAGTTTTCTCACTTTTGAGGCTATTTCTAGATCTTGTAGGTGTGCTTCATTGTTTTCTATTCTTTTTCCTCCTCTGACTATTTTCAAGTAGCCTGGCTTTAAGCTCACTAATTCTTCCTTCTGCTTTATCAGTTCTACTGTTTTGACACTAATGCATTTTTCAATATGTCAATTGCATTTTTCAGCTCCAGAATTTCTGCTTGATTTTTTAAATTATTTCAATCTCTTTCTTAAGTTGATTTGATAAAATTCTGAATTCCTTCTCTGTTATCTTGAATTTTGCTGAATTTCCTCAAAACAGCTAGTTTTAATTCTCTGTCGGAAACATCACATATCTCTATCTCTCCAGGATTGGTCCCTGGGGACTTACTTAGTTTGTTTATTGAGGTAGTGTTTTCCTGGATAGTCTAGATGCTATCCAATTCATTGTTGCCTGGGCATTGAAGAGTTAGGTATTTATTGTGGTCCTTTGAGTCTGGGCTTCTTTGTACCCATCCTTCTTGTAAAGTTTCCCAGGTATTCAAAAGGACTTGGGTGTTGTGATAGAAGTTTTTTGTCACTGCACTTATATCTGCATCAGGGTGTTACAGTAGGTAGCTAGTCAGACATGAGCAGAGCAGAAGAGGGCTCCCCCAACCACCCCATACACACACACACCCGGAATGTCAGGCAACCATCAGGTGATGGTCAGGTGGTTGTTAACTGTCTCTCTAAAATAATAATTGGTAACAACCAGCACCAGAGAAAGGCAGTCTTCTAATAATCTGAAACACCTGAAACTGGTGATCAGCAGCTTCCCAATAAGATCCCAGGAGTTGGCCAAGTAGGCTCAAGCACGTACATTAAGAGGCAAAATGGCAGAGTTTAACTGGTATATGACCTTCTAGGAATATTCAGCTGGTAAGGGAAGGACGACTCAAGTGAGAATGCATATAACTCCAGTAAACACATTGTGCATGCATACCTAACAAGTGCTAGCAGACCACTGCATATGCAGACAGCTCATCCCAAGAGAAGAATCAAGGGAGAAGAGATGCAGACCCCGTAAGTATGCCAACATATAAAACCCCAAGTCAAAAGGTCAAATGGTGCACTTGTCCTCAAGTTGCCCTCTTGGCCCTCTTCCAAGTGTACTTTACTTTCTTTTCATTCCTGTTCTAAAGCTTTTTAATAAACTTTCACTCCTGCTCTAAAACTTGCCTCAGTCTATTCTTCTGCCTTATGCTCCTCAGTCAAATTCTTTCTTCTGAGGAGTCAAGAATTGAGGTTGCTGCAGATCTATACAAATGTGCCACTAGTAACAAAGTGGTACCCCAAGCTTAGTAATGCTGTGGGTCTTGCAGACTCACAGAGGTTCCACATTGGTAGTCTTTTATATGATTCACAAGAATTCTCTGGATTACTAAGCAGAGACTCTTATTCTTTTCCCTTTCTTTCTCCCAAACATATGGAGTCTCTCTCTGTGCTAAGCTGCCTTAAGCTGGGGGAGTGTGCCGTATGCAGTGTGGCCTGTGTTGGGTCATATCTGAAGCTAGCACAGCACTGGGTCTCACCCATAGCCATGGCAACCATTGCCTGGCTATTGCCTATGTTTACTCAAGGTCACAGGGCTCTACAATCAGCAGGTGGTGAAGCTAGCTAGGTTTGTGTCCTTCCCCTCAGCAAGTTCCCATGAATGCCTGTCAGGTTCAGAAATGCTGTCTGGGAGGTAGGGCCTGTCATTGGACACCCTAGGAATCTAACCGGTGCCCTATTCTACTGTGGCTGAGCTGGCACCCATACTGTCTTGTGGCACCCAAGCAACAAGGCAAAGTCCTTCCCACATTTTTCTCCCCTTTCCACAAGCACAGGAATCTCTATCCATGGCCACCACCACACCAGACTGGTGTTGTGTACTACCTGGCTACTGCTCGAGGCCCAAAGGCTCTTCAGTGAGCTTGTGGTGAATGTTGCCAGGCCTGGGACTCTTCCTTCAGGGCAGCGGTAATCCCTCTGGCCCAGGGCAGGTCCAGAAATACCATCCAAGAGCCAAGGTCTGGAATCAGAGACCCCAAGAGCCCACTTTGTGCTCTACCCCACTGTGTACAAGCTGGTGCCTAAGCTGCAAGACAGGGTCTCATTTACTCTTCCTTCTCCTTTTCTCAAGCATAAAGGGTCCCTTCCAATAGGCACCATAGTTGGGAATGTGCGGGGTCACACCTGAAGCTAGCATGTTTCTAAGTCTCCCCCAAGGCTCACAGCAAGAACTGCCTATGTATCACTGCTGATTATCCAGGGCCAAGGGCTCTTTAGTCAGCAGTCATACAGTCAACTGCCAGACTGTATTCTTCTTCTCAAGACAGCAGGTTCCCTTCTGGTCCAGGGTATGTCTAGAAATGTTGTCCAAGAAGAAGAGCCTGGAATGAGGGCCTTAGGACTCTGCCTGGTACCCTATCCTACTGTGGGTGAGCTGGTATCCAAGTTGCCAGACAAAATCCTCTTTACTCTTGCGTCTCCTCTCCTGGCGTGGAGGGATGGAGACTCTCCTGGAGCTGCAAGCTACATTGTCTGGAGTTGGGGGAAGGGCAGTGCAAGCACTCCGTCGGCTGCCTGCACTGGTGTCTCACTAGATATTGTGCCCCCCAAGTTTACTGGCTCCAAGCCCAGCACAGCACCAAGATTTGCCCAGGAATGGCAGTCCTTGTGGCCTAGGCTGCCTTCAAGTTTATTTAGGACCTCATATCTGTTTAGCCTGTGGAGGTGAGGCTTGCAAGAACTCAGGTTCCAACCACTGGGATGGGTAATTCTCCTTTTACTAGCATTGGTCTAAATATTGTCTCCATGGGTGCCAACTAACTTCTACCTGATATTACTTTCTGCTGTGATAAGGCAGCACTGAGTTTCAATGCAAAGTTCCACCGCCACTGCGCTCTCACTCTCCCAAGTGCACAGATCCTCTCTGTGTGCCGTGCAGTCACTGGTGGGGATGGAGGAGGGGTGACATTGGCAATTCAAGACTGTCTTTTAGCTGGGCACAGTGGCTGGTGCCTGTAATCCCAGCACTTTGGGAGGCCAAGGTGGGAGGATTGTTTGAGCCCAGGAGTTTGAGACTAGCCTGGGCAACACAGTGAGACCCCCATCTCTACAAAAAATTAAAAAAAAAATGAGCCAGCCATTATAGCACGCACCTATGGTCCCAGCTACTCAGGAAGCTGAGGCAGGAGGATCACTTGAGCCTGGGAAGTTGAGGCTACAGTGTGATTGTGCCACTGCACTCCAGCCTGGGTAACAAAGTGAGCTTCTATCCCCCAAAAAAAGACCATTTTTTCTACCCACTTTAATGCCTCTTTCAGGGATATGAAGTTAAAATAAAGTACTATGATTGCTCATCTGATTTTTGGTTCTTATGACGGTGATTTTTAGGGTAGATAGTTGTTCAATTTGGTGTTTCTGCGGGGAGGATGATTGGTAGAGGCTCCTATTTGGCCATCTTGCTCTGCTTCCACTTCAGATATTTTGCTTTACAGTCTTTTTGCGTTTCACTTTGGGAAGTTTCTATGAACATATCTACAAGCTTGCTGATTCTTTCTCAAGCCTGTCTAATCTACTGATGAGCCCATTGAAGGCATTTTTTGTTTCTATTTTTGAATTTCAGCATTTCTTTTGGATACTTTCTTAGTTTCCATCTCTTTGTTTATGTTACCCATCTGGTTCTGTGTGCTGTTTACTTTTGCCACAAGAGCCCTTAACATATTAACAATAGTTATTTTAAATTCCCTGCCTGATAATTGCAAAATCTGTGCTGCCTCTGAGTCTTATTCTGATACTTGCTTTATCTCTTCAGACTGTTTTTTTTCTTACTTCATAGCATGCTTCGTTATTTTGTTGAAAGTTAGATATAACGTATCAGGTAATAGAAACTGAAGTAAACATCTCTTCATTGTGAGGTTTTATGTTAATCTTACTAGGAGTTAGGTCATGTTTAATGTTTGCTATAGCTGTAGGTATGAAAGACTTTAATTTCCTCTAATGTACTTATGTTTGTCTTCCTTATTGTCTTTAGGTTTTCTTAACAACTCTGTCTTAAACTGAGTCTGCATCTCACAGTCCTTTCAGCTATTTTTCACGGTTATTATGCTACAGTCCTGTTGAGGAGTGGTAAAATGTAGGTGAGGGGACACATTCAGTAATCCTATGATTCAGTGTTAGTCTTTTAGTGGGCCTGTGTCCCTGGTCTATAACCATTTTAAGTGTTTATTAGCTTCTCCTCTTGCCCGTCCTGTCCCACTGAGTCATTAATTAGGTGAGCTAGAGAAGGCTGGAGTTATGTAATTGCCCTAAGTGCTCTTCTCTCAGTTCAGATAAGGCTCTATTCAAGTCTTTTTCCTATACTTTTCCTTATTTTGAAGTATGCCCAGAACGTTCTCCACAGCAACTGAGAGCCTATACTGAATAGGCTTCAGTCGTGGAGGACGTTCTGGGCATATTTCAAAATATGAGAAGAGTTATCTCCTCTTCTTGACGTTGCCATGTGTAGATTTGTTGTTGTTAGCATCTTACCATGAGAACCTGATGTAGTTCCTGGAGTTAATACCAATGATGTGGGGCCCCTAGGACTGTGAACCCCTGGAATTTCTCACTTTCACGCTAGACAAAACTTAGCCTCCAGCAATTCATCCAAGTTACTGGTTAACCGTTTCTACTAGCCTGCTCCTCCAGGTAAGGTGAGGCCAGCTGTGATTTTCTTTATTCCCCTGCTTCTGCAGATTTTACTATGGTAGTTTGCCCTGAGATCTCAATTCTCTGATGAGTTCAAGAAAAGTTGTTGAGTTTTCATTTGTTCAGCTTTTTCCTTATTGCAAGGATGGGAGTGGTAACTTCCAAGCTCCTTACATGTCAGAACTGAAACTAAAGTCCACACAGTAAATACATTTATTGTTTCTTTTAAATTTTATAGTAGAGCTTGCTATTTTAGGCTTTAACTTGGATTACCGCAGGTTTTCCAGGGTCCTGGTTGTACCAGTTGTAAATATGTTAAAGCCTATAACTTATTTTAACACCTGCTTTCAATCTCGAAGTTTCTCAATTTTAGTGGAAATCGTATGGTTACCTTTGCAATTGAAACAGAGTTCCCTGATCCCCCTCTCAACTCCTCTTTTCTCTTTCTCTGCCATGTGTTCTGCTGTCCATCTGTTTGCCTCTTCATCTCCTCACCTGCTGGTCTGTGGGTCTGCCAGTCTGCCTGGTCTGCTCTGGAGCTTGGGGTTTGGGGTTTATATGGGGCAGGATAGGGGGTGTGGTGGACAAGAAGACAACTTTTTGGGTTTGGAAAAAGAAATGCCTGTTCTCATTTAGGGCTGCAGGTATCCAGGCTTGAGGGTGGGGGCCTTTGTGGGGAACTGCCCTCTTTTACCCAATATTTCCCTGTCTCCTGTCCATATCACAATGATACCCTTGGGAATAATTAAAGACTTACGTGACAAAGGCCGTTGCTTTTGACTCTTGCACTTGACTGGTTTTGTTACTGGAAAATCATACACCACTTTTTCCTTTCTTTCTTTAGTATCCCTCCCTACTCACCATTTGTTTTCATTTTCACTTGTTCTTTTCACAGATACCCCCAATGTGGTAACTAGAATATGTTCTCTATGACAATTAAGGCCCTTCGTGGTCGTATAATTTAACCATCAGGACTGAGATTTGAGAATGACTGTTTTAACATGACTTAACTGTTTGTTCCAGGAATATTTTTATCTAGAAATATATGACTTGTAAACTAGTAAGTAATTTCACTGTTTGCTTCAGGAAATTCCTAATTTGTTTAGGAAAATTATTATCTCACTTGGTCACAGTGCTTGCTTATCCAAAAGAGCTTACTTATGAAGACTCAAGACTGTTTTCTTGATATGTCTGTTACATATTATCATTAATTAATTTGCTTAATCCTAACAAGTTGTCCTCCTTGAAAAGATTTGAAAGGTGTCCTCCTTGAAAGATTTGCTTGTTTGAGCACAGACCTCAAAACCCTATGTGTATATATCCTTTTATGCGGATATGCATATATATACACATATATTCTTTTATGCCCTATGTCTTCTGAGAACTATGAAGATTCACTTTAGATTATTTTTTATCTTGTTGCAGTAGGTTTAATCAACTTAGTTTTGCATGATCACAGGTCATTTGCATGGTCTTGAACTCTTAATAGTATTAGAATTTCTGGAGCAAGTACATTGATTATACTCCATTATAATCCTGAAAACACTGGATTGTCCTGAAAAAAATAAATTGGATAGAAAAGACAGGCAAATTTTTTCTTTGCTTTTCATTACCTGCTTGTACATGGCCCAGATTCTTATTCCACCAAGTCCAATAACAAGCCATTAATTCTGACACTATTCCTATGAATTAAGAATATTCTTATCTCAACTCCACAGGTGGAGAACTAGGAACAGAGGCTAATAGACTTGTTTAAGGTCACTAAGTGAACCAGTATCCTGGCTGGCTGGGATACAGACCAGGTCGCTTGACTGTCAGCCCCATGCTCTGTGTACCAGATGTGACACCATTCTGCTCTGCCATCAGTGAGCTATTGACCTTGTCTCCTTCTTAGCTGGCAGAGGTCTACTCTGTGTGCTAATGTCAGTTCTGCAGTTTATACCTTGAATTACTTTTCTGCATGGCCAACTTTGTAGTGTTGCAATATTTTCAGGGTATGGCAAAACATGGTGTAAAATAATCTTTTAAAAATTGACATAAGATAGGGAGGTAGGAGAATTCTTAAAACATGCTGAAACTTACAATGTAATAGAAGAAAAAATCAAATGGATTTCAAAAGTGAGCTTTTTTAAATGGCTAAGATCTACATAGCCAAGCACACATTGCATATTTTAAAAGAAAAATAGCTAAACTAAGTTTTCATCATATCCTGGGGTAGCTAATAAGTCTTAAGTTATACTGTAAATACAATGTCCTTCATGTAAACTCATTTGATTTAGGCAGGATATCCTTGAATTACAACTTCTATCCATCTCCATTTTGGCAATGTGTCTCCAAAAATGTTGTGAATTGAAATAGTTTTCCTTTCAGTGGGTTCTACTTTCTTTTGCTTTATATCTCCTTTCTTCATTCATTACAATAGTATTTACTACAAAACTGCCATCATGATTTATTTCTCTGTAGGCCAAATCTGATTAAATAGAGTGTTATTAAGGTCTACTGAGGACTTAATCATTCCTATTTACCTCAAAAAGTGTAAAGAGGTTATAAATGTCACTTTCCAAAAGTTTCTGAAAATTTTGTGAGGGGTCATTAGAAAAAGATCTCAGAGATCCATAAGTGAGTTACTCACTGAAAAAGAGAAGATCCAACGAATCCTGGGTAACTACTTGCCAGCTGAAAAAAGCATATGGTAACCCCTTTACACAGAACTCAATTAGGACATAATCATATAACTTGTTACAGAATTCGTGGACCCTGAAATGGTTGACACTTAGTATTTTAAAGGGAAACACCCATTTTTCCTCAGTCTCTTTGCTTAACACTTCATGAAGAACTTTTAAAAAATGTTTTACTGCTTACTTATGGAAGACATGAAATTCTTGGACAGTATATATGTGAATCAGAGATAATCTCTGGATAAAGGGATTTGGAAAGTGGCTATCGGAATAGGAGATAGAAAAGAATTTGTCTTGAATAAATCCACAGGAAGGATAGCAATATTAGGCACCAAGTTAAAAAAGTAAACAAAGTGTCTGGGTTGAGCCAGGCACCTGTATTAGTTAGGGTTCTTCAGAGAAATAGAACCAATAAAATACACACATACATACATATCTATGTGTGTGTGTGTGTGTGTGTGTGTGTGTGTGTGTTTATATGTATCTATGTTTATATATAGGCAAAATTTTTCTTTAGTTTTTATTGCCTGCTTGTACCTGGCCCTCTATATACATAGAGAGAGAGAGAGATGTATGAGATGTATTATGAAGACCTGGTTCATGCAATTGTGGATGACAAGTACCACAGTCTGCTATCTGCAAGGTGGATATCCAGGAAATCCAGTGATGTAATTCAGTCTGGGTCTGAAAGCCTTAGAACCAGAGAAGCCAGTGATGTAAATCCTAGTCCAAGGGAAGGAGAACATAAAATGAGATGTCCCAGCTTAAGTGATGAGACAGGAAAAAAAGGAATAAATCTCTCCTTCCTTTGCCTTTTGTTCTATTCAGGACTTCAGTGGATTAGATGGTGCCATTCGCGTTTGGGAGGGCAATCACTTTACTGCATCCCCTGATTCAACTGCTAATCTTATCCAGAAACATCCTCATAGACACACTCAGAAACATGTTTACTCTGGGGACCTTGTGGCCCACTCAAGTTGACACCTAAAATTAACCACAAGTCTCCTCCTTGTCAACTGAGCACCCACACACATCTTCTTAAACCATACTCAGTCTCCAAATGAAGACAATAATAAGGTCATAATTCCACCTAACATAATACAACTATCCTGTGTACAACTAAAAACACACTAACCCTTTCCCCAGAAGAGGAGGTAAATGTCTTTTCTTTTCTTTTTTTGTGAGACTGAGTTTTGCTCTTGTCACCCAGGCTGGAGTGCAATGGTATGATCATGGCTCACTGCAACCTCCACCTCCCAGGTTCAAGCAATTTTCCTGCCTCAGCCTCTTGAGTAGCTGGGATTACAGGCGCCCACAACCACACCTGGCTAATTTTTGTATTTTTAGTAGAGATGGGGTTTCACCATGTTGACTAGGCTGGTCTCGAACTCCTGACCTCAAATGATTTGCCACCTCGGCATCCCAAAGTGCTGGGATTACAGGCGTGAGCAACCATGCCTGGCTGGAGGTAAATTTCTTGAGTGATGTTTTATATTCCTTTTAATATCCTGTAATGTAAATACTGTAATATAAAATCAACAATTTTAAATTATATGATATAAAATAAATACATGTTATGTGAAAAGAGAATTAGAAAGAAAACAAACATACTGATTTGATTGGCTCTGTGTCCACGCCCAAATCTCCTCTCCAGTTGTAATCCCCACATGTCAGGGGAGGGACCTGGTGGGAGGTGATTGGATCATGGGGGCAGATTTTCCCTGTGGTGTTCTCATGACAGTGAGGGAGTTTTCATGAGAGCTGATGGTTTTAAGTGGCAATTCCTCACTCTTTCTCTCTCTCTCCTGCTGCCATGTTAGACGTGCCTTGCTTCCTCTTCACCTTCTGCCATGATTGCAAGTTTCCTGAGGCCTCCTCAGCCATGTGGAACTGTGAGTCAATTAAACTTCTTTCCTTTATAAATTACTCAGTGTCAAGTATGTCTTTATAGTAGTGTGAAAACAAATTGGTACAGATACAGACATATATATACACACACACACACACACACACACACACAAATGAAGATGTATTATGAGGAATAGGCTCACGTGATTCTTAGTCAGTTTGGGCTGCTATAACAAAGAATTATAAACTATTTATTAGAAATTTGTTTTCATAGAAATTTATTTCTCACAGCTCTGGAGTTTAGAAATCCAAGGTCAGGTTGTCAGCAGGTTTGGTGCCCACCAAGGCCTCTCTCCTTGGCTTGCAGCCCTTGGCTGATTTTTTTTTTGCTGTGTCCTCACATGGTCTTTTCTCTGTATGTGCATCCCTCGTGTCTCTCTGTGCGTCCAAATTTTCTGTTCTTATAAGGACCCCAGTCAGATTGCATTAGGGTTCACCCATGTGATATCATTTAAACTTAATTACCTCTTTAAAAGTCCTGTCTCCAAAAACTGCCTCATTCTGAGGTAGCGGGGGATAGAGCTTCAACATATGAATTTGCAGGGAACACAATTTACTACATAACAAAATATGACAGATCTCTGAAAGGTAACATGGACTCTTACTTTTTATCTTATGTATTTTTATTTCCTCCTTATTCTAGAGGCAGTGTAGCACAACAACTAAATGCATGGCTCTGGAGCCAGCCTACCTGCATTCATTCTTTGCCATGCTACTTACTAGGTTTGCAACCAAAGGCAAATTGCTTGACTTCTCTGTATCTCAGTTTCCTTGCATGTGAAATGGAAATGGAATTGTCAGTAATAACTACCTCATTGGATTGGTGTGAAGTTTAAATGGATGAATACATATAACATACTTAGTAGTTGCTGGCACACAATAAACATTCAATAAGTGTTAAGTATGAAGAATAACAATAATTTCTGGCCATAGAATATATAGTATGATACTTATACATATTAGTGCTATAGATAAATATTTGTATTCTGTAGAGATGTATCCATTTTTCATTAAATGGCATAATCAGAAAGAAAGATGTATAAATTTAAGGTGACTATCCCAGCTATAATTTGCGTCACTTACTTTTCACATATTCACATACAGCATACATCTGTCTGACCATCTGTGTTTCTAAAATAACTCCAGTGAGATTTCAGACACCTAATATTGTTAATAACAAAAACGCCATGTGTCTTTTACATTTGTGTGGGTGATAATTCTGTACTTTAGTTTGCCGTATTAAATTCACCCTTAATCTAGTTTTTGGTATATTTTGAAACATGGGTTAGCCCTTTTATTTTTTCTTTATAAATACATTACCATCGTTTTCTCTCTCATCTTCACAAATTCTAAATAGTAAGCAAAAAGGAAAAAAATTTTAAATGATAACTATTTTATGCGTGTGCTTTTATATACAGTACCTTTCACCCATGACAATGACCTGCTAATAGTCAAATCCAATGAACTGTGTTCAGGCATTAACTAATTTATTGAAAGCAATGTCTCTGCATCACTTTTTTTTCTTTTTACTAACATACATAACATTTGCTCTTTGCCTAGCCCTGCTATAAGCAATTTCCATTTATTAAATTATTTAGTTTTCAGAACAGCCCTATAGAGTAGGTGTTATTATTCCCATTTTACAAATGAGGAAATTTAGGCACAAAGAGATTAAGCTACTTGCCCTTCAGTGAGTACATAGTCGGGCCATCATTAGGCCTAGGCAGTCATGTTGCATTTTCATTCTGGACACTTTTTCTTTTATTTGCTTATAGAATACCACTCATTTCTAACCTTTCTGGCCACTCAAATAAAATCCTTTATTAAATCTCTCTCTTTCCATGAAATGCAGCTTAAATATTGTAGCTTCTCACAGTTCTATTCTTAGAATGTTTGTTTTCTCTCTTTAAACTCCTACTCATTCTAGGACTGAGGTACAATCTAAACAGTGATAATCTTACATTTATACTCTAGAGCCATCTTTTCCCTGAAGTGAACATATATTTCCAACCACCTACTCAGCACCTCCAGCTTGAATGCTGAGCATGCGCAAAAGTGAACTCTCCATTTGCCTCACTCTTCCCATATTGCTCCTCCTCCTTCAGTTCCAATTCCTAAGCCTCCTAGTGGACTCTTCCATCTCCCTCATTTCATGTGTGCAATCTGCAACCAAGTTCTATTGATTCTAGCCCCAAGTAGCTCCTTAATCTTGCCCCTTATCTCAAATCTAGTAGGTGGGTGCTTATAGATTTTCTGTTATCTTTTCATCCATTAATGACTTTTACTTACTAAAAATTATCATTTGACCATTGTATAGTCAACTTATGTTAGTATTCTCTGCAGTTTGAAACATTTCAGTCATTCCTTTACCTTAATTTTCCCAATATCCCAAACCTGAGCCAGGATTTTATTTCATTACGTAGTTTTCTGTTTTTTATTTGCTAGAAAGGAATTGAGTTTCTTTTTCATCACAAGTAAGTATCTTGATCTTCCTCAAGATCAAGATACTTTGAAGATCAAGCCTTTTGCAGAGTTTTAAAAAATAGATGGGATTTTTGTTTCCTCCCTCAGCAGTAACCACTACACAAATAGCATGCAAAGAGATAAAGAACTTTTAAGAATGGCCTGGTATATTTTCCTTTGGGCTAGTTCCTTGATCTACAAATTCTTTGGGAAGAATGTTAATTTCATTGTCTATTATCTCTCACCTCAACTTTTGCAACAATCTTCAAACCTGTTTCTCTCTTTCTCCACTCTATATAATCTTCCTAAAAATTAAAAACAAACAAACAAACAAACAAAAAACACTCTGTTGGCCACTGGATTAGGTGAAAATCTTTCAGAATGGCTTGCAGGGTCTTGGACAAGTCAGCTGAAAAATGACCTCTTCAGCTTCCTCTTCCTCTGCCTCTCTTCACCTTCCTCTTCCTCTCCCTCTCTTCATCATATCCCTTAAATTCAAGCCACAATAAATTCTAGCTCCATGCACAGCTTTTCTTTCTCTAATGCCATATACTCCAGTTGTATCTGAAAACACATACATTTCATTAAGGCTTGACCCTGACCTGACATCTGGATGCTCCTCCTTGATGTCTGTCACCACCCACCCATCATGTTTCCCAGGACAACCCTGCCCTGCCTTGCTCTGCCCCGATGAACGGGCAGGTCTCATGCGTAATTTTCATCATCTGGCTCCTTGTCTCTGACACTTTTCTTATAATTGCTGAACTCCCAACCTCTTGTTTCTAAAAATGGATTTAGATTTTTCGACTTGAACTTCACTGCTAATTTTTAGATAGGGTTTGACTTCTGACTTTGTCCCCAGGCATGTGAGATAATCACCCCACAGGATGGAGCCTTGACCCCAGACTCAGTCACCTTTCCAGACACTCCTGTAAATCCAAAGGCCCCTTAAGGGAGGGATCATACAGTCTGTTAAACATCTTCTTGTTTCCCTCAGAAAGAACTGGTCATTGCCTCCTTGGTGCTTCCATGATTATCCTCTATTTATATTTCTGATATTTCTATCTTGTGGTTATATTGCAATAATAATACTTGAGAGCACATTCTCAGGTGTGAGGAGTGTAACTTGGCACTTCTGTGCCTCCAGTTCAATGCTCCTCCTGTAGCCTCTTGTATCGCTTTTACTACTTTGTGCCCTCTTCCCCTGACTTGAGTATGCCTCTGCTTTCCTCAACTTGCACCTGTGATTCTTCTTCAGAGTATGCCCTTGGACTACTATCCCTTTGCCCAGAAGCCCAGAGAACTGGTGGTGCCTGGGAAGTACATTCATCCCAGGTGGCTGTTAACCAATGACTGAATGATGAGAGAGTCTCAATCAAGGGACAGGACCACTCTGAGGCATAGGCTAAAGCTATTCTGTATAGGACTTTGCCTAAAGCCTTACTTGGCTTCTTTCTCCTCCATGCCATGCTTCCCCCTCTCCCTATTGATTTTTCTCAGGAGTACTTCCCTAATGATTCATTTGCATGGAGCTTGGTGCATGATCTACTTCTAGAGAGCTTGATCTAAGAATACCACTTAATCTCCCTTTCATGTCCGTTTTGTTTGGTTACAGAAAAAGTATTCCAAGTAGATTCTAAGTAAATGTAGTCACTTCAGATTAAATTTCAATCAATTCAGAATTTTCACAGAATCTCTTCTCCTTTCTCCATAAATTATGGTAGGGCTGTCGTGGTGGTGATGTTTTTATAGTTTCATGAGGAATTATGTCCATCTGGCCCCAGTTGTCAGAATCTATCCTGTGGCATATCATATTACACCCAATTATCTATTTCTATGTTTGTTCTCATTACTATGGTTAAAGCTTTAAAGTGCCCAGATCTTTTTCTCCTTCTCCTGCTCCTCCTCCTTCTTTGTTCTAAGCACTTAGAATAGGGACACTAACTGTTCAGTGAAAGCACTGAATACCTTTGTAAGCTAGTCATTATCATCCTAGTTTTACAGATGTAAATGAGGCTCAGAGAGATGAAATAATTGAGGCAAAGGAAGATAATTGATTAATAGCAGAACTTGAATGCGATCTTCTGACTTGGTATGAATTTTTCCACACCACCCTTCCTCACCTTCCTCTATACCATCCTCTGGATCCTATGACTGTGTCATTATGCCTGATTTTCAAGGGAAAGTCCTGTGTATAGTGACCTCAGCCACAGAAAGTTAGTCACAAACATCTTCTTGTAGGCTTTTTAGAGAAGGGAAGAATCATTGCAAAGCCTTTGTCACTACTGGAAATAAAAACAGAATCTTCCTGATCAGGCTTCCTCCTCAAATATGAACATTAATTAACAGTTTTCTTTCCTTCTTGGAGAAACTGTGCACAACTTTAAGCTTTCATTGAAAACATACCTATAATAAGATCAAGCATCAGTTTTTATATCATTTTTATCTGTTTGGTAAGCAATCTACAATCTACTGGGAGGGAGGGGTCCAGCCATGCTAGAAGGAAAGTATTGTGTCTTTAGGGAAGGTGTGTGTTTGAATCAGAAAGAAGACCAATTAATAATGGAAATATCCCATGATGCAATGGAAGAAATGTACTCTAGGGAGGTTTGATGTAAGGACAATGCTTTTAAATTATTGATATTACAATGAGCAAGAAAGTCTGAGCACAATACTCTTTTTTATTCCCACCAATTCTCACTCTTGGGAATTCAAGACCTTAGATCAGGTGGTATGTTACAGGGATCAAAAGGCATCTCTCATATCTCAGAGGACCAGAGGTGGCATGACCCCTTATTCCTATGCATGTGTGCAGGCGTCTGGACTGTCCTATTGTAATATGTATCTGTGCTGAGCTGTGTGAGCATAGAAGCTGCACAGATCCTGCTTGGATATGCTACCTAGCAGGAGGGAAGAACAGTGAAGTTTGAAAGGCGTGATTTAGTTAATATGCTACACTCTGCCTCTCAGGCACTTGGGGGCACATCTTTTGTTACTCTGGCTTATTTCTTCTGACAAGGGCATGATTTAGCAGTTTGTTAGGGAACAACATTACCATTTAGTGGAAGAGCACTTTCCGTTTTAAAACTTTTAACTTAAATTAATGTCATCTAGAGTATATTTGTTTTAACCTATTGACTCTTAGCACTTAAACACCTTAGGCAAGATCCATCTGTATGTACAGAACCTGAAATCATTTGCAATTTGGTAATGTGTCTCATTGTAGCATGGTTGAATGCCATTATGAATTAAATACAGTAGTACCATCTTATATTCCATTTTGAGATCTTCAAGTTGACATTTACTTGTTGCAAGCAAATTCCATGCAAAAATTGGCATAGTATACTCTCTAGCTTACACATTTATGATATTTTAATTTTTTCATTTAGAACTCTGTATAGTAACTTGAGGGCTTTTTTTTTCTAAATATATATTGGGGATGAAGAAATGTCTATAATGGGAGGTACATGACAAGGTAAATAATAATTGGTACCTTCAGAACTGCTTCTAAATAAAATTTCAAGCTTAATGAAATTTGGCCTCAGCTAAAGCTTTCTCTGTGTTTTTTTTTTTCCCCTCTAGTATCCACTGTCCTCAGAATGGCCCTTTTTCTTGCCTCTCTTGTATGTGTCTTCTGTGCTCCCAGGAGTATGGTTCTCTTCTGTGCCACCGAAAGCTATAATGATTCCTTCTTCTGAAAGGGCCGAAGAGGACTTTCTACTGAAGTCCAAGAGGGGCTGAAAGCAGTTATAACCCTGGGTCCTCTAATTCTAGCTCAGCCTTCTCACTCATGAAAACTTCAGGCTGTTGATGGGCTTGCCAAAAAAAAAAAGAAAAAAAAAGAATCCCATTACTTTTACTTTGATACAATGTACTTTAAACTCATTGTGGAGGAAAATTTATTGCCTTATTAACATGTCTCTGGTTTTCTTTTTGGAAATAATGGATTTTTTTTCTGGCTGGTTGGATTGACAGTGAAGTTTAGTTTTTATAGGCTATTCTCTGTGTTGCTTAGGAAATGGATTTGGGGACCAGATTCAGAGTTCCAGGTTCAGAGACCAATCTTGAGTTATTAATCTAATAAATTTAGTTGAGTGCCTACTATGTGATAAGAATTGTTTGAGGTACTGAGAAAACAATAATGAGCAAGGCAGACAAAGTCTAAACTCTCATAAAGCTTATGTTGTGATGGAGTAGGGAAATGTATTAGTCTGTTCTCACACTGCTGTAAAGAACTACCTGAGACTGGGTAATTTATAAAGAAAAGAGGTTTAATTGACTCACAGTTCCACATGGCTAGGGAGGCCTCAGGAAAATTACAATCATGGTGGAAGGCAAAGGAGAAGCACACAGTGGCAGGAAAGAGAGCGAGGGGGAATATGCCAAACTTTTAGAACCATCATATCTCGCGAGAACTCACTCACTGTCACAAGAACAGCCTGGGGGAAATCCACCCCCATGATTCAATCACCTCCCACCAGATCCCTCCCCTGACACATGGGGATTACAATTCAAAATGAGATTTGGGTGGAGACACAGAGCCCAACCATATCAGGAAACAAACAAAACTTTGTAAGTAAAGAAGAAAACTATCAAGCCAAGTGTTACATGCAGTGAAGTGGAGTGGTATGATAGAGAGTGGTTGGAGCTGTTTAAATGAACAGGGAAGGCTTCTTTGAGGAGGTGTTTTTTAGGCTACCAGTTAAATAGCAAATCATGTTATTCATTTGATGAGCCCTGTGTATTTTTATTTTAGGAGGATGAGATTCCTGGTAGGGCAAAGGCCCTAAGGCTAGACTAAATACAGGTTGTCAGACCAGAGGACATAAGATAGCCAGTATTGCTGAAGTGTTCTAGGCAGGAGGAAGATTGGTAAGAGATGAGATGAGAGAGGCAGACAGGGGACACATCTTCTAAGGATTTGTAGGGCATATTAAAGAGTTTAGATTTTATTGTAAATCTGTGGGAAGTCATTGGAGGTTTTAAGCAGGGTACTACTATTTTAAAATGATCACAGTTGCTGCTGCATGGAAAGTCAAAAAATGCTAAAAATTCACAAGAAGAAGACAGAGGAAGAGTGATGGTTATTTAGCAGATGCTTTCCTTTGGACGTCTCCCTTCTCCTCTGTTTTAATCTTGTGAGTTCTTAGCATCTTTTGACTTTTTATATCCTCTTCTGATTGCTAATGCTTCCCTTGAAATCTTCGGACAAAAGTATTGCTGGTGCCTAGCATCAATAGATTAGGCAAATATCAGCCTAGCACGATGGCTCATGCCTGTATTCCCAGCATAATGGAAGGCCAAGAAAGGAGGATTGTTTAAGCCCAGGAATTTGAGACCAGCCTTGGCAAGATAGCAAGACCTCTGTCTCTACAAAAATAAAAAAATTTAGCTGTGCACGGGTCCTAGTTCCTTGAGAGACTGATGTGGGAGGATCCCTTAAGCCCTGGAAATTGAGGCTGCAGTGAGCTGTGATAGTGCCACTGCACTCCCACCTGGGTGACAGATCAAGACCCTGTCTCAAAAAAATAAATAAATAAATAAAAATAAAAATTTGTATCAACTCAGGTAGCCATGATGACAAACCATTTTAAGATACAGGAATTACTGGGCATGACCAGGTATATGTGTTTGATACATAGAAGAAATTGGAGCCAATAGAGGTTTGTGACATTGCTTAGTCCTGGAAGAAAATGGGTTATAAAAAATTTTAACTGCAGCCACTTGGATGCTAAAACCTTGTTGCTTAAGTAAGAAGTTCTAACTATATTTTTCATTGACCATTTTAATTTAAGTCACTCTTAAAGCTGTTTATGAGGATCATTAAATCATTATATGTAATGCTTTGATTTCCTGTTTCAATTTCAATTCTCTTCTTTCTACTGTATGTTACTGTGCTAGAATGAGATACTGCTGAGAACAAGAAAATCAGGGTCCCAGGCCTCATGAGACTTATAGTCTAGAAAGAAAGAAAGCAATTAGGCATTTAATTGACTTTGAGCATAGTGAGTTCTTGTTCCATGTTAGTTTTCTAATCCTTTATCTACATTTGAAAAAGGATGGATGCCTAGACTCTAAAGCCAACTAGACTTTCTGGGTAAGACCACAGGTATAATATTTCTAAAAGCTCTCTAGGTGACTTATTGTGCATATGGGATTGAAAGTCAGTGTCCTCTATCAGGGTTTCTCAATCTAAGCACTACTGACATTTTCAGTGGGATAATTCTTTGCTGAGGGTTGGCTGTTCTGTGCCTTGTAGGATGTTTAGCAGCATCTCTGGCCTCTGCCCACTAGATGTCAGCAGAACTCCCTGCAAGTTGTAACAACAAAAAATGTCTCTACCCACTGCCAAACACCCTTTGGAGGGGTGAACTGCTTCCTTCCCACTTGTTGAGTACCACTACTTATAGGAAGTAGGCTCTGGCTATCTTTGTGACCTACTCTCCTCCTACTGTCTCCCTTACTGATTCACTGTCAGTCATGACAGCTCCTGAATGTTCCTCAAACCTGATACCACCACTTTAGCCTTTCATTATCTCTGCCCATGATGGCTTCCAAATAGCCGCTTG